>NC_053489.1:610787624-611087624 GCF_905171775.1 Rana temporaria
TCAATGGCGCGGTAAGGAACAGGTTAAACATACAGAACACTGTTTTCTGAAGTCATTTGGCCGTTTCACGCCTTTATTTCAACATGTTTCGCCAAAAGGCTTTTTCAGGAAATGGCTTATAATCAAAGCTACTGAACAGATAAAGAAGCACATGTCAAAGATAATTGTACACTAAGCTTGATTACAAACAAGTTTTAACCACATTTATCATAAAACAGCAAACATAACAATGCATCCTCCCATTCAGACAAAAGATTCCCCCATATAGCGGCTTCCTACCTCAATCGATGAAGAGGTGGAGCCACTTAGCAACAAGTGAAAGTAAAGGAGTCCATACGTGATGGCCCAGCACATCCAGTCACTCACATATTGATTGTCCACATGAGCCAGAAGTTCCCCAAACAGGGATATATGGTGATAAAGGCAGAAAAAGGAATAGAAGCGCCGGGCAAATCCTAGTGCAGCATTTTGTTATTTATATTTACAATATAAATTGACAGTATAAGGTGCACTTACAAAGTTACAGCTCTCATCCAGTACTCTAGACGGCGGAGATACAGAGGTAACGTGTCACCCAAAACAAACCAGCAGCTCCTTCGGGGGTAGTGCTACACCTTTCAAATGGACCTCTGTGCAGCTTGTGTTTCTTGAACCACTTAGGTTTTTTTATAGCCCTGGTTCTCCATAATATCTTTAAAATCAAAGAAAACAGCAGCCTAGCGTAATACCTTTGCGACCATTTATTGTTTAACCACTTAAGACCTGGACCTTTAGGCAGCTAAAGGACCCGGACAGTTTTTGCAATTCGGCACTGCGTCGCTTTAACTGACAATTGCGCAGTCGTGCGACGTGGCTCCCAAACAAAATTGGCATCCTTTTTTTCCCACAAATAGAGCTTTCTTTTGGTTGTATTTGATCACCTCTGCGGTTTTTATTTTTTGCCCTATAAACAAAAATAGAGCGACAATTTTGAAAAAAAATCAATATTTTTTACTTTTTGCTATAATAAATATCCCCCAAAAATATATATATATATATATAAAAAAATGTCCTCAGTTTAGGCCGATATGTATTCTTCTACCTATTTTTGGTAAAAAAAATCGCAATAAGCGTTTATCGGTTGGTTTGCACCAAATTTATAGCATTTACAAAATAGGGGATAGTTTTGATGCATTTGTATTATTTTTTTTTGTTTTACTACTAATTGCGGCGATCAGCGATTTTTTTTCGTGACTGTGACATTATGGCGGACACTTCGGACAATTTTGACACATTTTTGGGACCATTGTCATTTTCACAGCAAAAAATGCATTAAAAATGCATTGTTTACTGTGAAAATTACAATTGCAGTTTGGGAGTTAACCACAAGGGGGCACTGAAGGAGTTATGTGTGACCTCATGTCTGTTTCTAACTGTAGGGGGGTGTGGCTGTAGGTGTGACATCATCGATTGTGTTTCCCTATAAAAGGGAACACACGATCGATCACGGCGCCACAGTGAATAATGGGGAAGCTGTGTTTACACACAGCTCTCCCCGTTCTTCAGCTCCGGGAACCGATCGCGGGACTCCAGAGGCAATCGTGTCCGCGGGTCCTGCGGTCATGGTCACAGAGCTTTGGCGCGACCCACAGCTTTGGCGCGTACCCACAGCTGGGCACTTAAAGAGGACGTACCTGTATGTGCTTGTGCCCAGCCGTGCCATTCTGCCGACGTAAATGTGCAGGAGGCGGTCTTTAAGTGGTTAAAATGTGTACATTATACTCACATTTAAAAGGCATATGTCAAGCAAAATATTAAATCCACCAGATGCACCATTCATCAAGGTCCGTTGATGGTATTGTCAGTGCTTTAAGTGGGCCAAAAGAGGTGCCGGTACTCTATTAGGCGCCGGTGCTTCCCCCCCCCCCCAATACTGAACATGAAAATATATATATTTTACAAACCCTCTCTTAGACAAAACCTAACATTTGATTTTGCTGCTAAAATTACATAAACCAGCTGATGATGTCAGAAACTAAAAAAAGAGAAGATAAAATGGGCACAAAGCATGACAAGGGACAGACACCACAGAAAATAGATAGAATAATGGATGTTATTCATCAGTCTGAGCAGTCCATGTGCAAGCTTGCAACAATAATCATACAATGAACATCTTCCTACTTTTCAAGACAAAACCGAGAAAATAAACATAAAAGGAAAATAACAGGGCAAGTCTGCATGGCTGTCTGAAACGAGCCATGATAAATTGCAGAGTTCCTAATCTCTATAGGAGGAGACGCTGTGAGATGTCATTCCCCATCACCTCTTCATCCTTCTGGTGTAATACACAGGTACCATGCCATGTATATTACAATCCTGTGAGATGTCATTCCCCATCACCTCTCCATCCTTCTGGTGTAATACACAGGTGAGTCCATGCCATGTATATTACAATCCTAACCGTTGACATCTCACAGGATTGAGGCAATGTCCCCATCAGCATAGCAATGTCCCCATCAGCCATCAATGTCCCCATCAGCCATCAATGTCCCCATCAGCATAGCAATGTCCCCATCAGCCATCAATGTCCCCATCAGCATAGCAATGTCCCCATCAGCCATCAATGTCCCCATCAGCACACCAATGTCCCCATCAGCCATCAATATCCCCATCAGCATTGTGCAGCACATTTACCTCCTCTCATCAGCACATCAATGTCCCCATCAGCACATCAATGTCCCCATCAGCCTTCAATGTCCCCATCAGCACACCAATGTCCCCATCAGCACACCAATGTCCCCATCAGCCATCAATGTCCCCATCAGCACACCAATGTCCCCATCAGCACACCAATGTCCCCATCAGCACACCAATGTCCCCATCAGCCATCAATGTCCCCATCAGCCATCAATGTTCCCATCAGCACACAAATGTCCCCATCAGCACACCAATGTCCCCATCAGCCATCAATGTCCCCATCAGCCATCAATGTCCCCATCAGCATAGCAATGTCCCCATCAGCCATCAATGTCCCCATCAGCCGTCTAGTGCGGAGGCAGGAGGTAAATGTGCTGCACAACGCTGATGGGGACATTGATGGCTGATGGGGACATTAATGGCTGATGGGGACATTAATGGCTGATGGGGACATTGATGGCTGATGGGGACATTGATGGCTGATGGGGACATTGATGGCTGATGGGGACATTGGTGTGCTGATGGGGACATTGGTGTGCTGATGGGGACATTGCTGTGCTGATGGGGACATTGAAGGCTAATGGGGACATTGCTGTGCTGATGGGGACATTGAAGGCTGATGGGGACATTGATGGCTGATGGGGACATTGCTGTGCTGATGGGGACATTGAAGGCTGATGGGGACATTGCTGTGCTGATGGGGACATTGAAGGCTGATGGGGACATTGCTGTGCTGATGGGGACATTGAAGGCTGATGGGGACATTGCTGTGCTGATGGGGACATTGCTGTGCTGATGGGGACATTGAAGGCTGATGGGGACATTGAAGGCTGATGGGGACATTGATGTGCTGATGGGGACATTGATGTGCTGATGAGAGGAGGTAAATGTGCTGCACAATGCTGATGGGGACATTGATGGCTGATGGGGACATTGGTGTGCTGATGGGGACCATCAGCACACCAATGTCCCCATCAGCCATCAATGTCCCCATCAGCATTGTGCAGCACATTTACCTCCTCTCATCAGCACATCAATGTCCCCATCAGCCTTCAATGTCCCCATCAGCACAGCAATGTCCCCATCAGCACAGCAATGTCCCCATCAGCACAGCAATGTCCCCATCAGCCTTCAATGTCCCCATCAGCACAGCAATGTCCCCATCAGCCTTCAATGTCCCCATCAGCACAGCAATGTCCCCATCAGCCTTCAATGTCCCCATCAGCACAGCAATGTCCCCATCAGCCATCAATGTCCCCATCAGCCTTCAATGTCCCCATCAGCACAGCAATGTCCCCATTAGCCTTCAATGTCCCCATCAGCACAGCAATGTCCCCATCAGCACAGCAATGTCCCCATCAGCACACCAATGTCCCCATCAGCCATCAATGTCCCCATCAGCCATCAATGTCCCCATCAGCCATCAATGTCCCCATCAGCCATTAATGTCCCCATCAGCCATCAATGTCCCCATCAGCGTTGTGCAGCACATTTACCTCCTGCCTCCGCACTAGACGACTTCAGCTGTTCTGTAACTCCTGACTCCCGCCCGCTGCTACACACGCAAAGGATCATTATTTCAAACAGCGGGCGGGAAGAGGGGAGTGATGTCACTGGTTGCCGGGACATCGGCGGTGACGGTCCCAGCAGCCAATCCAAAAGCACGGCCTGGCAGCATGGGCGGGTGTGCGGCTTTGTTTGCAGGACCTGTCAGCTGTGTGCGGGCGGGCGGATAAAGCACACGAGCGGGCCGGGGGTTTGGAGACCCCTGCCATAGACTAGTCCTCCTGCGTCCAGGCTGCTCTCCCCCAGACACTGCCACACTCCTACCGACCGGGCAAGCTACATGACTCGTCTCACCTGCTCTTCCTCCTGCACACGATATACGCTGCCTGGATGAAGTGCGTTCCGGTACGGGAAACCCACATACTCTGCGCACGGAGAGGTGCTGGTACTCTCCAGGGCCATTAAAAAGCACAGGCCCAGTTAAAGCACTGGTATTGGTCATAAAATAAAAGTCCTAAGTGTTTGGATTTTTATTCCACGACTAATACCATCAGTGGACCTTGCTGAATTTGCTATTCTTTTTTTGTGTTGTCTCCATAATATCTTGTAATTATGGAGACAACACAAACTTTGTAATTTTATTTTTTTACCTTCACACAGATGAACAGAGCTCACCGTGTTTGATCCTCCTCAGCATTCTATAAGAAGAGATAGGGGAATTGTGTTCTTTTTAAAGATTAGCCCTGATGCATAGCCCCCATAAATCAGAATGTGAGTCTGTTCTTTCTCACTGTCCAAAATAGAGATTACAGTGCCTATATGGACCTCAGGTTTTGACTAAGCTTTGTAAAATAAATACTGTACATTGTTACATAGTTAGGTTGAAAAAAAAACACAAGTCCATCTACTGTAGTTCAACCAGAAAAACAAGATAACCTCCATATGCACAATCCTATACCCACAGTTGATCCAGAGGAAGGAAAAAATAAAAACAATAAAGCATGATCCAATTTGCTCCAGTGGGGAAAAAACTATTTCCTGATCCCTATAGGAAGTAATCAGATATTCCCTAGATCAACTACCCCTAGAGGTGTTACTTATAAATGTTATTATCCACATATAATATCAGAAATTAAAAATTTGGAATGAATTGAAACAATTTTATTTGTGGACTTGGGAATAGTCCAGAGGCCTGGCTCGAGAGGAGTCCAGGGGTCTGGATCGGTAAGAATTCTAGAGGTGCAGCTCAGAGGAAGGCAAGGCTTGTAAAGAGCAGATGGGCCCAGCTCGGGCAGGCAAAGAGTCACCTTATAATGAGTCCAGGTGTTCAGATTGGTGGAAGATGACTGACTTTTTACGAGTTGAGGGACCTGTCTCTGGAGCATGCAAAAGATCAGGCTCAAGAAGAGTCCAGGACCAGGTTCAGGGGCAGACAAGGGGTCGAGTTTGGGATATGTTCTGGGGCCCTGTCCAGGGACTAGCAAGTGATCCAGCTCAGGGAAAAGTAAAGGTCCCTGGCTCAGGATGAGACCAGGGGCTTGTCTCAAGATGAGTTCAAGGACCCAGCTCAGTGGGAGTTAAGCAACCCAGCTCAGACAGAGTACAAATGGCCCAGTTCAGTACATGTTCAGGGATCTGGCTTCTGGGGCATGCAAGGGCTCAGTTGCAGTTAATGAACCCAATTCCATAGCAGTCCAGGGGCCTGGCTGGGTAGCAGTCCATTAGCTTTCTTGCTAATGACTGGTGACTTGATGACTAATGGTGTAATGCAGGGCTGTCCTAATGAGAGGGCACACCTGGGCATTGCCCAGGGGCCCCAGCTGCATGGGGGGGGGCCCTGCACTTTCCCCAAAGCAGCTGGTCGTGAGCCCACACTGCCCCGAAACTGGGGGCCCCATAATGGCACTGAGAGTGATAGATAGCCAGGAGAGACAGTCTCCCTCCTACTTACCTGATGTTTGTTTACCTGCACTATCATCATTGTAGGGGCCCCAGAGCATTACTTTGCCCAGGGGCCCATAATGCTATTTAGACGGTCCTGGTGTAATGAAGAAGTATCTGGAGAGGTGAAGGAAGACGCATTCATAACCACAGAACCAGCTAGCGACGTATGCAGGCAGTAAATTCTGAACACCGAATTAGCATGTGTTGTCCGGATCATAGGCTATCATGCGGAAGCTATTGTCTCATCATGATAGCCAGGCAACTAACATTTTAAGAAAGGTTTGCAGATGCACCCCCCCCATAGTTCTTCCAGCACAGGTTAAAAAGTTCAAATGCTGAAACGCACAGTAACAGTTTTATTACTGGAAGCTTTATTATTGGCTGAAGAAGAAGAATTTTTAATGACAAAAAATATCGACATGATTGAAAATTAAGGTGATAAAAGAGAGAGTCATCATCATCCACGATGAGGCGGTAAACATGCTCCTATTTGTTGTACAATCCGGGTGATCAGGGAAGTCCACACACTGCAAAATCCTGACTGGTCTGCGGGCAAGAAAGAGCAGCGTTACTATAACAGGAGCATATCTGTTCCCAAGAGGTACATTAACCACTTGCCGATCAGCCGCCACAGTTTTACTGCGGCAGCATGGCATGGCTGGGCCCTGTGGCCACTAGGGGCGTGTGCGCGCCGCTGGAGGCACGCTTGTGCGCCTGATGCTTGCCCCTGGAGCGGATGCTAGTGCCCGGCGGGTGCAATGACCGCTAGTGACACAGCGAGAATCGGATCTGTGTGTGTAAACACACAGATCCCGGTTCTTTGAGGGGAGAAGAGACTGATCTTGTGTTCATACAATGTATGAACACCAATCTCTCTCTTCCCCTAGCAAGTCCCATCCCCTACAGTTAGAACACAGAGATGGAACACATTTAACCCCTAGTGTTAACTCCTTCCCTGCCAGTGACATTTTTACAGTAATCAGTAAACAGACAAAATATAGAGGTACAAGTTTAGACATAGTATGCGTCAGGGGTCAAGTCCTGGGGAAAAAAGTGTGGGAACTCCCACCCAAGATCCACTCCCCCACCAAAAAAAAAAAATGATACGCTCATATGCATAATTACTAAACCGCATTTTTTTTTTTTTTTAAGCAAGTTCTTTCTATATCCCGCGATAACTCGCGGTAGACCCCTGCAATGTCTCCTGGGAACAATGACAAAAAGCTCCCAGGAGACATTGCGGCATCGAGGAAGTGACGGAATACCCGCACACTACCCGATGAATCCATATACAGGAAGCGGCCAGTAACATAAAGGATTACTAAGGTTCGCCTGCCCCTGACAGTGACTCGAGCTGGGCATCGCCGCTCAGTGAAGGATTGGCTCGGGCGGCTCGGCTGCTCTAGTCCTGCAAAGGGAACTGCATTCCTGTTGTGAAAAAAGTGCAGGAACTCCGTTCCCACGCGTTCCCGCAGGACTTGAGCCCTGATATGCGTGCCATGTCAACAACCCACTGTATAAATACTCATGAAAACACCACATAGTAATGCCCCCAACCCACTCTATATGTTTCTCTGGAAACATATATTTACATTATGTATATATTCAGTTTTTCCCCCCTCCACCTATATCCCTCAACCAACCTTACTCCTTTAATTTCAACATACAGTATTTACATCCAACGACCTGAATCTGGACGCCAACTGAAGACAGCACATATTGCTTTGCTAATTGAAGCTTTTGAAATGAATGTCAATGTAATGACTGGGGAAATTTGTGACCCCAGTCATAACATTTTCCATGGCATCTCTTTTCTTTGAATAAGATTATATAAGAAACACAAACGTTTGCACTTATAATTGAATGTGTTTTGTGACCTAGTGGCAAATGAGAAGAGATACCATGCTCCGTTCCATTGCTTGCTCCTGTACATCCTGCAGCTGCCACAGATCACCACTGATAGTGGAGTGGGAGAAGGGTAAATGGAAATGGACTTCACAGGAGAGTTGCACCAAAGTATTTGAAGTTAGATTCATTAAAATGGGCCAAATGTGATGCGTGGGATCTGGTTGGTAGGAGCATCTCAGGCTTTTTAGGCTAATTCTTCTAAAGCCCTGTACACACGATCGGTTTGTCTGATGAAAACGGACCGATGGACCGTTTTCATCGGACGAACCGATCGTGTGTGGGCCCCATCGTTTTTTTTTTCCATCTGTGAAAAAAAATAGAACCTGTTTTAAATTGTTCCTATGGTTAAAAAAACGATAGAAAAAAAACAATCGTCTGTGTGGAAGTCCATCGGTCAAAAATCCACGCATGCTCAGAATCAAGTCGACGCATGCTCGGAAGCATTGAACTTAATTTTTCTTAGCACGTTGTAGTGTTTTACGTCACCGCGTTGGACACGATCGGATTTTTAACCGATGGTGTGTAGGCTAGACTGATGAAAGCCAGCTTCATCGGATATCCGATGAAAAAATTCATTGGATTAGATTCCATCAGATATCCGATCGTGTGTACAGGTGCTTTTTGCATTTTGCAGATTTGCACTACAGAACGTGTTCCATAGGAAACCATGGTAAATGGACTGTAGTGCAAATCTGCAAAATGCAAAAAGCACTAAATTTGCATAGGTGTGAATCCAGTCTTACACAGAATGCCGGGTGTTATATTTTCTGTGTGTACTACATACTTACACAGTATTTCACATAATAAATGCTGTGTATTGCTATTGTTACTTGCCTGTAATTGTCGACACACTTGTATGGAAAATGTCTTGACATTAAAATAGACTCCAGTATCGCTGTACTGTTCTTTCCACACGAGTCTCTGAAACACATAATAAACAGTGTAGGTTCACCTTCTCGGAAAAAAATGAAAAGATGAGCTACTGTAACATCGTAAATACCTGAAAGTTTACATTCGTACTCTATCAGAATGGAAGTTCTCCATAGGTTTGCATGGTGATTGGGGCATGCATGTAAGAGCAAAGTGCCAGAATTGGCCCGGATGGGAAGTGTTTAACAGACCCAAATGCTCCTTATAAGGCAGCAAATCTTTATTTATTGAATTTAGATTCACTTTATCCATTCTACACTGGACATGAGGCCCTTAACCACTTGGGACCCACGCTGTAGATGAAAGGCGTCCACAGCGCGGCTCTCAAGTGCCGGGTGGACGTCCCTGGACGTCCTGTTGTTTACATTCCCTGTGCGCGCCGCTGGGGGCGTGCAGCGGGGAAACACTGTGCCCGGCGCATTGCTGGGAAGCAGATGCGAGTGCCTGGCGGCCGCGATGTCCACCACGTACCCGCGATCGGCAGTGACAGCAGGGACGTGGAGCTCTGTGTGTAAACACAGAGCTCCACGTCCTGTCAGGGAGAGAGGAGACCGATCTGTGTCCCTTGTACATAGGGACACAGCATCGGTCACCTCCCCCAGTCAGTCCCCCTCCACACACAGTTATCCTGGGTGTGCCCAGGATGCACATTTAACCCCTTCCTTACCCCCTAGTGTTAACCCCTTCCCTGACAGTCACATTTATACAGTAATTAGTGCATTTTTATAGCACTGATCGCTGTATAAATATGAATGGTCCCAAAATTGTGTCAAAAGTGTCCGATATATCCGCTACAGTATCGCAGGCCTGACAAAAAAAAAAAAAAAAAAAACGCAAATCGCCGCCATTACTAGTAAAAAAATTAAAAATAAAACCAGAAATCTATCCCCTATTTTGTAGGCGCTATAACTTTTTCGCAAACCAATCAATATACGCTTATTGTGATTTTTTTTAACAAAAATATGTAGAAGAATGCGTTTTGGCCTAAACCGAGGAAAAAAATATATAAAAAAAAAATTGGGGATATAATTATAACAAAAAGTAAAAAATTTTGTTATTTTTTTCAAAATTTTCTGTCTTTTTTTGTATATAGCGCAAAAAATAAAAACCACAGAGGTGATCAAATACCACCAAAAGAAAGCTCTATTTGTGGGGAAAAAAACGATAAAAATATAATTCGGGTACAGTGTTGTATGACCGCGCAATTGTCATTCAAAATGCGTCAGGGCTGAAAGCTGAAAATTGGTCTGGGCACAAAAGGGGTTTAAGTGCCCAGTAATGAAGTGGTTAATAACTGCAAACAGTCGTAATTTTGAAACGTTTGCCTCCTCTGAGAGGTCACAGTCACTCACAAAATGCACCTGGAATATGAAAACTGCAACCTGCATAAGTGTGAACCAGGCATAATGGGTGACTTGACTGGTTTTGAGGAATGCAGTCTTGCAGTTATAAGGAGTCATAAAGGTCATTACTTTTTAGTGTATAGGTCGTGGGAAAATTCAAGTTGTTTTGTTATTTTTTTTGTAGTGTGGACACATAATTGTACCTTTGTGCGAGTGACACATACATAAAGGTCAATACTACTCAGCATACTTGCTAAAATTTGCTACTTACACATCAACTCCGCCAATGTCATCCATCACCCAGATGTTCATTTTGGTTACCTTGTCATCTTGAAAATTGGGAATTTCATATTCTGATAAAAAGCTAAAAAAAAAGACTTACATAAACTATCATGACATCGGCTGTGAGTAATAAATACATCCCGTATGCCGTAGACTTGGCCAATGAAGATGATTGACCGCCTGTTCTTTCGGGCCGCACCTGCGTCTTGTGTACTCTCTTATGCCACAGCTGCTGAGCTCCTCATAGGTAACTAGGGAGTGTACACACTGAGCATGTGCAGCCCAAAAAATGGTGTAGCGCTCCCTCCCCGTGGAACTAGGGGGTACTGAGCCCAACAGCTTCTCTGTCCTCACAATGAATTCGAACAGAGCCATCACAGGCTTAAAGGGATTTTAAAAAGCCTATTTTAAAAGCATTTTTGGATTACATTCTATAAACAGAAAGGGAGCCCTGGCTGGTAGGTTGGATTAGCACACCATACTGCCATACCCATATGGGAAAGCCCACCTTTTTACTTACACACACAGATGTGTTGGGTAGGGTAATAGTAGATCTAAAGAAGAGTATAAAATCAGATTGTATAGTGTATGGTCAATGTACACTTTCATAGATTATTAGATTTAGGGGTCTTCCCAAATAGATTTCAAACACTATTCCAGGAAGTGAGACCTTAAAGCGTGAGTTCACCCCCAAATCAACTTTCTGACATTAGTTCCAGCATACTGCTAACATCTGCAGTATGCTGTTTTTTTTTATTTTTTTTTTCGCTACTTATCGTTTTATGAGCCCTTGTTATCCGGCTCCGAGCGGGGAATCCTGCGGGGAGTAGGCGTTCCTAAGCGAAGAGGAGTTGATTGACGGGCTGCTAAAGCGCGTCACGGCTTCCGAAAATACCCAAAGTGACACTCGGGTGTTTACGGCGTTAAACAGCGCCTGCGCCTGCCGTGTAGAGCTGACTGCGCAGGCGCTGTAAACACCGAGTGTCACTTCGGGTATTTTCGGAAGCCGTGACGCGCTTTAGCCGACCGTCAATCAACTCCTCTTCGCTTAGGCTGCATTCACACCTAGGCGTACAAAATCGCAGCGTTTTGTCCCGCGAATTGCGGCGACAAATTGCGGCGTTTTGTATCGCGATTTGCGGCGACAAAACGCCGCGATTGTGAATGCAGCCTCACCCCCTCTATGGAGATGGTTCACATCTCCTATGCCGAACGCCGAAAGCCGCCTGAAAAAAAGGTCCGGGACTTTTTTTCAGGCGGCAGGCGTTCGGCGTGGAGATGTGAACCATCTCCTTAGAGGGCAATGTGTTTTCATCCCTCCAGCGTCTCGGGGCTGCTGCGGCGTCACACTATAGGTGACAAAACGCCTAGGTGTGAATGGGGGCTTTCGAACGCCTATACCCGGAAGCGATCCCCGCTCGGAGACGGATAACAAGGGCTCATAAAACGATAAGTAGCGAGAAAAAAACCCCCAGCATACTGCAGATGTTAGCAGTATGCTGGAACTAATGTCAGAAAGTTGATTTGGGGGTGAACTCCGCTTTAAGGTGGTTAAAGTCCAACACCAAGAAATGTGAAAATTCATCCTGGCAGTGGTGTGGATCCCGCACTCAGGGCCAGGACAAGGGGTAGGCAGGAGGGGAAGCTGCCCTGGGCACTGTGGTATCATGTGAGGTGGAGGGGGGGCACAAGGAGATAGGGGAAAAAGGGATTTGTGTTGAAAGGGGGGATTTGAAGGGCAGCAAGGTGTATTGTTCTAGGATGGGAAATTTGGGGGGGGGGGGGTGCTAAGAGTGGTAATTTAGAGGATATGTGTTGGGAGGGGGGTGGAGGGAAGATTTGTGCATGGAGGGGGGGGTTGGGAGGAATTTGTGCTGGGAAGGGGGATTTTAAGTTGGGGAGAAGATGTGTACCTCTCCTATCCTATGGAACTCCCTACCACAATCTGTCCGACTATCTCCTACTCTGTCCACTTTTAGACAATCCCAGAAATCCCTCCTGTTCAGAGAAGCCTATTCTGCCCCTACAAAATAACTGTACTTATATTTTAAGTTGGGGAGAAGATGTGTACTAGGAGAGGAGACACATAATAGGACACTGGAGGGGAGAGGGGGGGAGGAATCACTGGAGTGGGGGGGGTCAGGACACAACCCTGGAGCGGCGGCAAAAGAACACTTTAGCGAAGAGCTGGAAACAGGACACAGTAATAGGAGGAGAGAGAGGACACAACATATTCGGACAGATTGTGGTAGGGAGTTCCATAGGATAGGAGAGGCTTGGGAAAAGTCCTGTGACAAGGGAGCTAGAGAGCAGGAGGTCTTGGGAGGAACAAAGGAATGAAGAGAATGAGTAGATTAGTAGTTTGAGACTAGGTTAGTGATGTAGCTGGGGGCTAAGTTGTGGGTGGCTTTGTAAACTGTTGTTAGTATTTTGAATTTAATTCATTGGGTAAGTGGAAACCAGGGGAGGGATTGGCAGAGATGAGTGGTGGACACTGAAGGGTTGGACAGGTTAATTTGGTCGGTTGGCAGACTGGTTGGAGAGTTGGGCTATACTCAACTATAGCTCAGCTATAGCTCAACTCACCAACCAGTCTGCCAACCGACCAAATTAACCTGTCCAACCGTTCAGTGTCCACTACTCCTCTCTGCCAATCCCTCCACTGGCTTGCACTTACCCAATGAATTAAATTCAAAATACTAACAACAGCTTACAAAGCCACCCACAACTTAGCCCCCAGCTACATCACTAACCTAGTCTCAAATTACCAATCTGTTCTAGTGTACTCTGTTTTAGTGTACTAGCCTAGAGGCTAGTACACTGCTGGGTTCTGATGAAGAAGCCTTGAGCTTTGAAAAGGGTCAGCCGGTAGTGGTCCTCATCACATCCTCCATGATCTTTCGGAGTGTCGTTTGAGTTCTAGATGCGGCAGCCATTTGAGGATACTTTGTACTGCTAATATTTCTACTACAATTGTGAGTAGTTTTTTTATCTTCTATTTTAATAAAATGTATCCTAACAGTAATACACTAGGCTGGTGCGCCTTTGTTGTCTTCGTTAGGCCAGTGTCTTCGTTATCGATCATGCTTGACAACCCACTCATGCGCAGGAGCGTTTGTTTTTTGCCATTTGTTTGTTACTGGTGTAAATATGGTCCGGGGACACGCTGCCACTGTGTGATGTGCGTCCAGTGTGCTCCTGCAGGCCCACCTGCCCCTCATCTATCCATTTAATGCATGTGCTTCCATTGTGGAGACGCTCATAAATTCAGTAGCGTTAGGACTGCAAACGATACACAGGGTGCCGTGAAGAGGCCTTGCAGCTTATGCATGCGTTTGCAGATGTGTGCTACTGCTAAATAAACCCCGGTTATAACGCAGACTGTTGGACAGGTTCATTTGGTCGTTTGGCAGACTGGTTGGTGAGTTGAGATATGGAATGTTCTGTTTTTGTCTTTCAGTGGTTTAGGATAGTTTTTATAAAAGTTGTTCTTTATATTATGCTCACTGAAATACAGACTGTTCTAAACACTCTATAGCAGTGGTCTCAAAGTACCGGCCCGCGGGCCATTTGCGGCCCGCGGACCGGTTATAAATGGCCCGCAGGCAGGGTGGAAGTGAGGGGAGCAAAAAAAAAAAAAAAAAAAAATTTTTTTTTTTTTTTTTTTTTTTTTTTTGAGCTGGAGCCATCTGGTGGTGAGCCGTTGGTATTACAAGTTATTACCACCAGATGTGAGCTGGTGCCATCTGGTGGTGGCCGTTGGTATTACAAGTTAAGCATTACAAGTTAAACAGCAATTCTAATGTCATTTTACACTATTTTCACTGCCATATTCTTCCCTCTAATTAGAACCCCCAAACATTATATATATTTTTTATCCTAACACCCTAGAGAATAAAATAGCGATCGTTGCAATACTTTCTGTTACGCCGTATTTGCGCAGCGGTCTTACAAGCGCACTTTTTTGGGAAAAAATTACACTTTTTTAATTAAAAAATAAGACAACAGTAAAGTTATCCCCATTTTTTTTAATATTATGAAAGATAATGTTACGCCGAGTAAATTCATACCCAACATGTCACGCTTCAAAATTGTGTCCGCTTGTGGAATGCCGACAAACTTTTTTACCCTTTAAAATCTTCATAGGCGACGTTTAAAAAAATCTACAGGTTGCATGTTTTAAGTTACAGAGGAGCTAGAATTATTGCTCTCACTCTACCAATCGCGGCGATACCTCACATGTGTGGTTTGAACACCGTTTACATATGCGGGCGCTGCTCACGTATGTGTTCGCTTCTGCGCGCAAGCTCGTCGGGACGGGGTGCGTTTTCTGGCTCCTAACTTTTTTAGCTGGCTCCTAGATTCCAAGCAAATTTGTCAAACCCTGACTTACACCAGTGCTGGTGGTAATAATGCGCTCGCTGACACCAGTGCTGGGGGTTAATAATGTGTTCGCTGACACCAGTACTGTTGTTTTTGAAGTTTGAAAGTTTGCATGCGGCCCCCCATGGCATATGAAAACTTGTCTTGTGGCCCTCAGGTAATTTGAGTTTGAGACCCCTGCTCTATAGGATATTACACGTGCATTAAGACTTGATCCCACCTAGTGCATTGAGTTCTGTTGATCAATGCAGGCTTAACGCAAAGACACAGCAAATACAGTTGCTGTCTATGGGGCAGATCCACATACAATTAGATGGGCGCAGCCATGGGCGTCTGCTGAAATGTTTTCAGGGAGGGGCGCTTCGACAGCAGCAATACACAGTTGCATTTAACCCTTTCTTTAAACGCTAGCGGGGGTTAAAAGCACCGCGCTAGCGTCAAAATAGCGCAGCTAAAACGATGGTAAAGAGCCGCTTTACCGATAATATGGCCAGCTGGCAGTGTGATATAGCTCTTAAGATAATTCATCTTCACTCCATGCCCATATAAATATAGCCTAGAGAATGTACAGACCCCCCTTCAGCACAGACCCCTCCATTCAGCACAGATGGACCCCCCTTCAGCACAGACCCCCCATTCTGCACAAACCCCTCCATTCAGCACAGATGGACCCCCCTTCAGCACGGACCCCCCCCATTCTGCACACACCCCTTCATTCATCACAGACCCCCCTTCAGCACAGATGGACCCCCTTTAAGCACAGACCCCCCCCTTCAGCACAGATGAACCCCTCCTTCAGCACATACCCCCCTTCAATACAGACCCCAATTTCAGCACAAACCCCCCTTCAGCACTGACAGACCCCCCTCCCCCATCCCATTCAGTACCTCAGATCAGTCATCAGCACTGCACAGGCACAGCAGGTTCCCTGGAGGGGAGACGGATTCACTCTGCTCGCTGTGCCTGTGTGACATCCGGCCCGGGACCGCTCAGACAACCCGCGGCTGCAAAACTCTTCAACACCTTCTCGATTTTCCAGGGGGGGTAAATTGCCCCCCCTTGCCCTATGGAGCGGACACCCATGGGCGCAGCGTATGTGAGATACGCTACGCCGCTGTAACTTACTTTTGGCAGCTTTGAATCCACAAAGAATTTGCGTCGTAAGTTACGGCGGCGTAGTGTATCTCTCGCGGCGTAACGGCTCCTAATTCAAATCGGCGAGTAGGGGGGTGTGTTTCATTTAAATGAAGCGTGTCCCCGCGCCAAACGAACTGCGCATGCGCCGTCCCTAAATTTCCCGCCGTGCATTGCGCGAAATGACGTCGCAAGGACGTCATTGTTTTGACTTGGATGTAAATTACGTCCATCCCACGATTCACGGACGACTTACGCAAACGAAAAAAAAAATTCAAATTAAACGCAGGAACGACGGCCAAACTTAACATAGCAGGTCTAACTATACGCCACGAAACAGCAGCTTTAACTATACGCCGGAAAGAGCCGACTAGAGACGATGTAAAAGAATGCGACGGCCGCTCGTACATTCGTGGATCGTTGGAAATAGCTAATTTGCATACTCAACGCGGAAAACGACAGGAACGCCACCCAGCGGATGCCGAAGAATTGCATCTTAGATCCAAAGGCGTACGAAGATGTACGCCTGTCGGATCTAACCCAGATGCCGTCGTATTTTGTTTTGAGGATTCAAAACAACGATATGACGCGGGAAATTTGAAAGTACGCCGGCGTATCAGTAGATACGCCGGCATACTCTCTCTGTGGATCTGCCCCTATGTGTCCAGTTCACACCATTGCATTTCGTTGGTGTGCGCTGAGAAAAAAATCTATACAAAAATTGTCTATACATGCTGCATTATTTTGCAACACACAAAAATGCTTTACAACACACATTAGCACATCAAAATGCTCTGCTGTGCATAGAGTTAAAGTAAGTGTAGGTTCAATTTTCTTCCTCACACAAGCCAATGTGGTTGCAAAAGCAATCTGATGCAACTCAACAGCAACTGCAAGCTAGTTGCGCCTGTGTACATAACAGAATGACTGATAAAGTTACTTATTTATACCTGGGCACAGGGAAAGCACCTCCTGGTGTGGATCCATTGAGCAGGATCTGGATTTCCCCAGAGCTTCCTCTGGCATACTACAAATTGCAACAAAACATTCACATATTACATCAGCAGCATGGACATCAAAACAAATATTTCTAATAATTCTTCATGCATTTTTAAGCTGAGTGTCACGACGTGGATCACTTGCTGATGGCACTGTGCATCCCAGAGTGGGAGGTTGTAGTTCCCATGTCCACCAGCAGGTGTCTCCCAGCAGCCAGCAGATTCCAGTAATCAGTCTGCACCTCATGTTGGCTGCTGGGAGGGTATTTAGTCCCTCCTCTACTATTACACTTTGTTCAGGGCTAGGTAACACCACATGCATTCCAGTGGGGGTTTTTTCTACATCCAAAATGCATTGAATGTAGGCTACATGGTTTTCAGTGGCATAGTTCACACCCATGTTTGCCGTTCCAGTTATTCCAGTTCCAGGAAAAAAAAGGTGAACATTCTGCATTTTTCCTGCACAGAACTGTACTGGTATTTTGCTTGCTTGCCATATATCTTGCTCCTGTCAATTATCCTGTACCCTGCTGCCACTTATCTGCTCCCCTTCTTCCTGATCACAGTCCTGGTTCCCCCTTCCTATCTGTTCCCTGCGTCTGCAGTTTACCCTGTTGATCCGTGTTATGCTTTTTGATCCCAAGCTGAGCTGTCAGCCGTAGCTTCGTTGTGTAGGCGGGTGCAGAGGACACATTTGTCAACATAAGCCCCATAGTAAGTCTATGGGTGACGTCACTTCCCATTTATTTCATTGCCATTGTTGGACATTTCCTCTGCAGAGCTTCCGCCGCTGGAGATCGGAAAGGATTGCCTGCAGACAAGTTATGTATACTATTTTTTTCTTTTCAGGGCAAGATAGGTCAGTGTAAGAATGTTGGTGGCTATAGATGCAGGGATTTTAGTTTTAGCCTCTAACTTTCCGGTCACTTCTGCACTGAAATTGTAGGCAGCATCATTAGCCCTCCGTGAGTACTCTGTTAAAGTTATGTTTATCCAAAACACTTTTTTTATTGTTGTTTTTCGGGTGTAACTGCTACTACTACTTTTACTACTACAATGGGGGATATGGGGGGGATTTGTGCTGGGAGGGGGTATAAGGAAGTGACAATTTGTGCTGGGAGTGGGAGATTGAGGGTAAGGTTTTTGCTGAGAGGGGTAAATTGTGCTTGTAGGGGGGATTTAGCGGAGGGTGGGGGGTTTAAGAGATTTGTGCTGAGGGGGGCTTGGGGGGTATAAGAGAATTTGTGTAAAAAGGAGGGGTTTGGGGAAAATGTATGCTTAAAGGATTAATATTGGGAAATGTTGCTGAGAACGGGGGATCTGTCCTGGGAGGGGGTGGTGTGAGGGATTATTAATGCTGAGAGGGGGGATTGGGGGTGTAAGAGAATTTATATAAAATGGAGGGGCTTGGGGGATTTATGCTGGAAGGAGGGATATGAGGGTATTTTTTGCTGACAGGGGGGTTTGTGCTGTGAGGGAGTATAAGAGGATAAGAGGGTGACAATTTGTGCTGAAAGGGGGTATTTTTGCTGGAAGGGGGAGATTGAAGGGAAGGTTTGTGCTGAGAGGGGGGGGGTTTGTGCAGGAGGAGGGGATATATGGGGCTATTTTGTTGAGAGGGGGGATATGGGTGGGGGGTTGTGCTGTGAGGGGTGATTTAAGTGAGTAAAACGATTTGTTCTAGAAGTAGGTTTTGGAGAGGAGGAGGATTTATACTTGAAATGAAGATTGGGGGAGGGATTTGTGCTGGGAGGGGAAGTCCTCTACCTGCCAAGGTGACCCCCAGCACATACACGAAGACTGGGTTGTTTTTAACCATGCCCATTAAGCCCCTCCCCCTGAAATATTTGGCCACACCCATTTTGCCATAGCAGGCTAAGTGCGCTGCAGGCTTCTACCTCCCTCAAGTGTCATCTATTCTAAAGTTTGCAAGCTAGGAGGTATGCACAACGTGGTATGTCTGGGCCCCCATCTGTACAGATGACCACTGTGAGCTGTTCATCCGACCAATGCATTGATCATGGAATAAAGCAGTTTCTCTGAATCAACTTACAGCTACAGAAGCGATTCTCCAGAAGGACTCCTCTGCATTGTGCTCACATTCTGCTGTAGTGGGACAGGAGACGTAGTCAATCCCTGAACACAGAGAGGAGAATCAGCATTAAGAAAGAACACATCACAGCCAACTCCATGTTCTGGCCCATCTGTCCAACGCTATAATCTCTCTTCACCAATGATATCACCCCCCCCCCCCCCCCCAATGATATAATCTATCTCCAATAATATAATCACTCCTCCAATAAAATATCTATTTGCGTTCATATTATCTCTCCCAATCAATAATATAAACTCTTTCCAATGATGTAATCTCTCCACCAATGACATAGGGCCAGATTCACAGATATCTGCGGCGGCGTAATGTATCGTCTTTACGTTACCCCGCTGCAAGTTTTCAGCGCAAGTGCCTGATTCACCAAGCACTTGCGTGTAAACTTACGGCGGTGTAACGTAAAGCCGTCCGGCGCAAGCCCGCCTAATTCAAATGGGGCGTGTACCATTTAAATTAGGCGCGTTCCCGCGCCGAACGTTCTGCGCATGCTCCGTTAGGAATTTTCCCGCCGTGCTTTGCGCGAAATTACGGCGCCCCGACGTGTTTTTTGAACGGCGACGTGCGTAATGTAATTTCGTATTCCCGAGCGTCTTACGGAAAAAAAAAAATTGAAATTCGATGCGGGAATGACGGCCATACTTTAACATGGCTGTTCTAAATGTAAGCCATGAAAAAGCAGCCTTAGTTTTGCGATGGGAAAAATCGACTAGCGACGACGTAAGAGATTGCGACGAACGCGCGTATCTTCGTGGATCGCCGTAATCAGCTAATTTGCATACCCAACGCTGGAAAACGACGCGAACTCCACCCAGCGGCCGCCGGAGAATTACACCTAAGATCCGAAGGTGTACGAAGCCGTACGCCTGTCGGATCTTAGCCAAAAGCCGTCGCATCTTTGTTTGTGAATTACAAATAAAGATACGACGCGGAATATTTGAAAGTACGCCAGGGGTATCAGCAGATACTCCGGCGTACTAGTAGAGGCGGGGCCTCTAGTAATTTGGGGGGCCCTTCCCAGCTTTGCGGGGCCCTAAGCGGCTTGCATAGTGAGCCTATAGGGTGGATCGGCCCTGCAAGGCACCATATACAATCTGGGTTTAGGATCAAAGGGGCACAGAGATTCATTTAAGACTAATATGGGCCCTTACATGCATAACTAGGTATCTGCACTTCTGCAAAATAGTTTAACATGGCGGATCATTAAAGGCACAACACAAACCTACAGTTAAAATCTTATGCCGCGTACACGCGACCATTTTTCATGATGAGAAAAATGCAATTTTTTTTAAATTGGTCATTAAAAACTATCGTGTGTGGGCTCCAGAGCATTTTTCTCAACATGAAAAATGGGCATTAAAAATTTAGAACATGCTCTAATTTTTCACGTCGTCGTTTTTCACGTCAAGAAAAACGGTCGTGTGTAGGTTTTATTGATGAGAAAAAATGAGCATGCTCAGAAGCAAGTTATGAGACGAGAGCACTCGTTCTGGTAAAACTAGCGTTTGTAATGGAGATAGCACATTCGTCACGCTGTAACAGACTGAAAAGCAGGAAGACTGAAAAGCGCGAATCGTCTCTCACCAAACTTTTACTAACACAAAATTAGCAAAAGCAGCCCAAAGGGTGGCACCATCCGAATGGAACTTCCCCTTTATAGTGCCGTCGTACGTGTTGTACGTCACCGCGCTTTGCTCAAGCATTTTTTTTTTCACGATCGTGTGTATGCAAGGAAGGCTTAACAAGAATCACATCGAGAAAAACATAGTTTTTTCCATGACATTAAAAACGGTTGTGTGTACACGGCATTAAAGTTTATTGTACTTTAACAAAATTACTCATTGAAAGCAGTCTCATATTGGATATAGGTTTAAATTTTCCATGAAAAATAGACCTCTTTTCATGAAAGGATCCCAGTTAGAATACATATGTGTATAGTCCAACATTTCACAAAATCAAACTAGCATGTTAAAATATTCTTCTCCGTATACTCAATAGACATGTGCGGTTCGTTTCATACGACTCGAAAATTTCAGATCCAAATTTTTAGTTTTTCTTCTGCTGCTGAGTGAGGGTTGGGAGTGGGAGACTGGTACTGGTAGTCGATGGGAGATTCAGAATCAGACATGGTGGGAGCCTCTCATAATAAACACAGCAGGGGCAAAGCCCCAGGAGGAAGTCAGCACAGCACAGGGATGATGGGAGCCCCTCATAATGAGCACAGCACAGGGATGGTGGGAGCCTCTCATAATGAGAGTCGACGACTGCCATATTGAGAAAGGTATTGAGAAAGGTATTGTAGCCCCGCTATTTTTTACTTTTTACCATAATAATTATCCCCCAAAAATATATAAAAAAACTATTTTTTTCCTCAGTTTAGGCCGATATGTATTCTTCTACATATTTTTCATAAAAAAATCGCAATAAACGTTTATTGATTGGTTTGCGCAAAAGTTATAGCGTTTACAAAATAGGGGGTAGTTTTATGGCATTTTTATTAATATTTTTTTTTTACTACAAATGGCGGCGATCAGCGATTTTTTTTTTGGTACTGTGACATTATGGCG
The DNA here is from genome assembly GCF_905171775.1 of Rana temporaria. NCBI lineage: Eukaryota > Metazoa > Chordata > Amphibia > Anura > Ranidae > Rana > Rana temporaria. The sequence continues at coordinate 610,809,403 of NC_053489.1, forward strand.
GACACTTCGGACACTTTTGACACATTTTTTGGGACCATTGCTATAAAAATGCATTGATTACTATAAAAATGTCACTGGCAGGGAAGGGGTTAATACTAGGGGGCGGGGAAGGGGTTAAGTATGTTCCCTGGGTGTGTTCTAACTGTAGGGGGGGTGGACTCACTAGGGGAAATGACTGATCGCTGTTCATACATTGTATGAACAGACGGTCAGGCATTTCTCCCCTGACAGGACTGGGAGCTGTGTGTTTACACACACAGCTCCCGGTTCTCGCTCTGTAACGAGCGATCGCGGGTGCCCGGCGGTGATCGCGACCGCCGGGCACGCGCGCGAGAGTCAGGAGCGAGTGGGCAGCAGGCACGCGCCCCTAGTGGCCGCTTCACGAGGTGACGTAGAGCTACGGGCTCTCGCACAGGAGAGCCAACCTGCCGCCGCAGTTCTAGAACTGCGGCGGCTGGTCGGCATGTTAAAAAGATTTTGAAGAGGCGAAAGTACCTACCGCTCAAAAGTACATACCGCTCGCGTCGTTAAGCTGTATTACCATTTTGAGCCGTAGGTACTTTTGCCTCTTCACTTGTAATCTCCTAGGCTCTTAGACTATAGTTTAATCATGGAGTGATCTTTGAAGTTCCTTCTATTCGTTTTATTTTTATTTTTACTTTTAAAGGTCCCATAGAGATCTGATTGGTGGGCCTTTGAAAACATACTGAAAGAAATAGGTATAGGAGAATTTTATGGGATTTTTTAGGGTGCAAAATTAGGTACAGTAATCTCAAGAGATAATGTAAAAAGTTTTATTCAAAGACAAATAAAAAATTGTTTAAAAACAATTATGGCAAGTATGTAAGACACAGTTTTATGGATACAGCACTTTTGAATGGAATTCCAAACATGTTTCGCCCATATTCCGGGCTTCTTCAGGGAATGCTGTCCATTTGAGGTACAAGCTTTCCAGGTCTCTTGAAATATTGTATACGATGATCAAGCAACTATATGGGTCTGCCAGCATCAAGGAGACCAAAAGCTATAGATGACCCTAGGGAGCATTCAATGGCCAGCTGGTGTACTGCAGTAGCATATATGTCCCTGTGGATCCGACAGCCTGTGGTCTTATGATCAATGTGCATTTACTACTTATTTCTCTGAAGCCTGCAGAGCATTGCACTCACGATGTGTTATGGATGCAATGTACAGGGACTATCAATTTCTACCTCCATCCAGGGCCTTTTTTTAATACATATCTGCTGTTATGAGACTGTGGGGCTAAAGGATATGCAGCTGTGTACTACAGGAGGTATTATGTGGTGACATTAATGGCTGTGTGTTGAGTTATTTTGAGGGGACTGCAAATTTACACTGTTATACAAGCTGTACACTCACTAATTTACATTGTAGCAAAGTGTCATTTCTTCAGTGTTGTCACATGAAAAGATATAATAAAATATATATAATAAAATATATATAAAAATATATATAAAATCATAGTTTGTAGACTCTATACCTTTAACAAAAACGAAATAATATACACTGATTTGGGTATTTTTTTACTAAAGAAATGTAGTAGAATACATTTTGCCCTGAATTTATGAAGAAATATGTTTGCAAAATATAACAGAAACGAATGCTTTTTCAAAATTTTCTGTCCTTTCGCATTTAAATATCAAAAAATAAAAAGCGCAGTGGTGATTAAATACCACCAAAAGAAAGTTCTATCTGTCTTTAAAAAAAAATGATAAAAATGTAATTTGGTTACAGTGTTGCATGACTAATTAATGAGTAATTGTCATTTAAAATGTGACAGCGCTGAAATTTGAAACATGGCCTGTTCATGAATGGGGAAAAAGGGTTTAGTCTTGAAGTGATTAACAACTAGGAAAAAAATCTTTGCAAAAAGATGGTGTACCTAATTTATAAACATATGTACTACATTTTTTTTTATTTCAGATAGGTGTCCTTGTTAGAGATGGTGGAGGACTTATTTTAGAATGGTGCAATGCTAGATCTGGCCACCAGATGGAGACAATTTACAAGAAAAGCTGCAAGGCAGAAGTAAATACATCCCAACTTTGGAGACTGAGGGGGGATTTCTTGTACATTCACAATCCTAAACTGTTGGAATACATTGCTCATTTTTACATAAAAGAAAAATAGTTAATGTAATAAAATTGGGAAGCTTTGTTATCTTAAGTTCTACACTCTTGGGCCCAGATTCACAAAGCACTTACGCCGACGTAAGTGCCAATATGCGCCGGCGTATGTGTGCAGCAGACCCACGAACCAACATGCGCCTAAAAATAGGCTACACCTAGCCGGCGTATCTTGCACAGCGCATGGTACGCGAGATGCGCGTAAGTTGTATGTCCGGCGTAAAGTTATTCCCCATACATGAGGTGCAACCCGGCAACAGACATGCACAGGTCTGCATCAGGGAACACAAGCCGGCGTATTGTGCGTTGGACGTGTGTCTGACTGGGCGTACGTTATGTTCACGGCGTACGTGGTGATCCGACGTAGCTTAGGCAGTTGTGCCGGCGTGGTTGTGAGCAGGCGCAGGTGGGTGATGTGTATGCGTCCACGTCACGGCGCATGCGCAGTTCGTGATACGTACCTGTCTGGCGCACGGCCCATCATTTGCATGGGGTCACGCCCACTTCCACCTATGCCGGTGTGCGCCTTCGAAACCTATGCCACTCTGGTGCAGCGTTGGGAGCACTGGCATGCTGAATGCTATGCTTGCCTCTCTGCGCTACGTTGGCGTGGCATACAGTGTTTGCTCTATGGCGGCGTAATGTGCGCCTTGCTCTCTGTGAATCTGGGCCTATGACTTCTGTGAATGAAAGGTGAACAATGTAACCATTGAAATTGTTCTTTAATGCAATTATTTATTTAGAGATTTATTATTTTTAGTATGTTTTGAAGAACCCTTTCTTTTATTCATCTGCAACAGTTTTATTCAGTCATTAGTGCTTTAACGTTGGGCCCAAAATGGCTGTATCCTCAGAGATGCTTAGTAGCATTATGAAAACAGCTGATCAAAAAGGATTCTAAAAATGGGAACCTTCTGTTGTACCTAGAGGATGGGGAGGTTCACAGCACTTACATCATGTTAATTGATAATGCATGCTCACACTAAATCTACTGACATCAAAGGCTGGTAGTATACTTCTAGTTCTGTCAATAGTGTTATGCCTTGTACGCACAACCGTTTTTTAAGACGAGAAAACTGCAATTTTTTATATTGGTCGTGAAAACCGGTCGTGTGTATGCTCCCTATCAGTTTTCTTGACGAAAGAACTGCCCGCAAAAAATTTAAATCAGCTCTCTTTTTTTCTCGTTGTGTTTCCCGTTATTTTTTTTCTCATCACGAAAAATGGTTGTGTGTATGCTTTTCTGAGGGGAAATAAAACGCGCATGCTCAGAATCAAGTATGCAGCCCAAAAGCAGCCCAAATGGTGACGCCATTTGAAAGGAACTTCCGCTTTATAGTCTCGTCGTACGTGTTGTCGGACGATTTTTCGCATGAACGTGTGTGTGTGCATAGCGCTTCGGCAGCAGCGCTTTGCGGACATATGTAACCCATTATTCGCCCACTAGCAGGGGTTAAAAGCGCCCCGCTTACGGCTGAAAAGCCCTGCTATTACAGTGGTAAAACGCTGCTATAATTAACAGCACTTTACCGCTAACGCCCCCCGCCCCAGTGTGAAAGTAGCCTAATGGCCCGTACACACAATGAGAATATTGTATGAAAAATGTCGTCCGAGGAAGAATCGTACGATAATCAGATCGTTAGTACAGGGCTTCTGTGAGCCGATCATGACAGTTCATCCGATATTATTTTATCGGACATGCACGAACATTTTCCTTGTACGATACCAGATCGTACGATTTTTGTTTAGTCAGTACAGTTGCCGTCCGAAAATACAACACAAATACATTACAACACATGACATCACTTCCGATTTTTTTTTTCTGTCGTACGAGAATTTTCGTGACTTTAGTAACCTATTCAATTTCTACTTGCGACTAGTAAACGAAAAAAGTTGGACGATCTGTGTCAGCTATAAGTCGCTGTTTGCCACCATTACTAGTAAAAAAATAAATAAAAATACCCCATAGTTTGTAGACGCTATGGCCCGGATTCACGTAGAATGGCCTATCTTTGTGCGGGTGTAACGTATCCTTTTTACGTTACGCCTCCGCAACTTTTACAGGCAAGTGCCGTATTCTCAAACGAAAGTTGCGGCGGCATAGCGTAAATAGGCCGGCGTAAGCCCGCCTAATTCAAATGTGGTAGATGTGGGCGTGTGTTATGTAAATTTAATGTCACCCCACGTAAATGATGCTTTTTACGAACGGCGCATGCGCCGTCAATGAAAGTATCCTAGTGCGCATGCTCCAAATTAACCCGCAAGAAGCCAATGCTTTCGACGTGAACGTAAATGACGCCCAGCCCTAATCGTGAACGACTTACGCAAACAACGTAAAATTTTCAAAATTTGACGCGGGAACGACGTCCATACTTAACATTGGTACGCCGCATCTACGCCTCATATAGCAGGGGTAACTTTACGCCGGGAAAAGCCTAACGTAAACGGCGTATCTGTACTGCGTCGGCCGGGCGTACGTTCGTGAATTCGCGTATCTAGCTGATTTACATATTTCTAGGCGTAAATCAGCGTACACGCCCCTAGCGTAAATTCTAGGCGTAAATATGCAGTTAAGATACGATGGCGTAAGAGACTTACGCCGGTCGGATCTAATACAAATCTATGCATATCTGATTCTAAGAATCAGGCGCATAGATACGACGGCTCGGACTCAGAGTTACGCCGGCGTATCTGGAGATACGCCGGCGTAACTCGTACGAGAATCCGGGCCTATAACTTTTGCACAAATCACTATATACGCTTATTGGGATTTTTTTTACCAAAAATATGTAGCAGAATACATAGTGGCCTAAAAATTTAAAGAAATTCGATTTTCTTTTTAAAAATTTTTATTGGATGTGTTTTGGAGCAGAAAGTAAACATAGTTTTAGTTTTATTTTTTCAGAGTTGTCGGACGTTCTTTGTTTATAGGGCAAAAAAATAAGAAACACAGAGGTGATCAAATACCACCAAAAGAAATCTCTATTTGTGGGGAAAAAAAGAACGTAAATTTTGTTTGGGTACAGTGTCGTATCGCAAAAAATGGCCCGGTCAGGAAGGGGGGTAAACCTTCCGGAGGTGAAGTGGATATATAGTAAAATAAATATAAAATTCACACTACATATTATTCTACATCCCACAGCTCACCTGTCCCAGTGAGTGATCCACAGAAGCTGAGATCATCTGCCACCCATCCACTTAGCGTGTCACCAAGGCCCATGTACCGCTTGGTCTTGTCTGTGTATTTGTTCACCAAGCCTTTGTTGTTTTCCCAGAAAAGTGACTATGATAGATAAAGAAAATAACTTAGGATAATTATATTTTTGCATACAAAATATGTAAAAAAGCACTATATCTGGGTACAGTACACCACCCCTGCCCAAACACCAACACATACCCTAAAATCATATTTTAATACAAGGGCCTGGATTCAGAAACGAGATACGAGGCGTATCTCCGGATACGCCGTCGTATCTCTGAGTGTACGGGGTCGTATCTATGCGACTGATTCAGAGAATCAGTTACGCATTGATTTCCCTAAGATCGTATCTTAGGCTGCATATTTACGCTGGCCGCTAGGTGACGCTTCCGTATAGTTACGCAAGGAATATGCTAATTAGGTATTTACGCCGATTTAGAAACGTACGTCCGGCCGGTGCATTTTTTACGTTGTTTACGTTAGGCTTTTTCCGGTGTAAAGTTACCCCTGCTATATGAGGCATAGCTAATGTTAAGTATGGACGTCGTTCCCGCGCCGAGTTTTGAAAATGTTACGTCGTTTGCATAAGTCGTTCGCGAATAGGGCTGTGGCGTAATTTCGGCGTAATTTCGAGCATGCGCACTGGGATTTTTTCACGAACGTCGCATTCGCCGTTCGGAAAATACATCAAATACGTGGGGTCACAGTGAATTAACATAAAACACGCCCACATCATCCCCATTTGAATTAGGCGGGCTTACGCCGCCACAAATAAGTTCTGCTGCCGTAACTAAGGGCGCAAGTTCTTTCTGCATACAGAACTTGCGCCCTAAGTTACGACGGCGTACCGTATCTGACATACGTTACGCCGCGCCTGCAGATACTGCAATGTATCTGAATCCGGTCCAAAGTGTGTAAATACAGATCATGGGGCCCCATTGCAAAAAAAATGATGGGGCAGCCTGGTGTCCTCTCTCTGTGGCACTTGGCAGTGTCACCTGTGACAATACTGTCACTGAACTTAAAGAATGATTAAATTAGGGACAAACATCAGGAGAGAGGTCAGCATAGTCGGTACACTACTAGGGACCAGTACTATACGTTTTTGGGTAATAGATGGCAGCAGTGAAAGGAATTAACTTTTCATTTTTCAGCAAACTACTCAGTCAGTACTCAGTAGTTCCCAATGTTTTTGAAGACACAAATCTAAGATCTCATGAACTTAGTGTAAACTCAATTGCCCTCCAACCCCCAAAGCAAGCAAGTGCAAGTTCTCCTCTCTGTTCCAACTGTTATTCTAAGGGCTAGTTTACACTTGCTTCAAAACATGGCTTCGGACACTCTTTGTTAAAGCTCTCTGAATGCCAGTCAAAGCTCCTGTCACTAAATAAAATGGTTAGTTTACAGTCCCGTTTACACCTTGCTTTTTCTTGGTGCTTCCATGAGGCTTTGGTAGGGCTACGATGAGGCTTTGTTGGGGCTTCAGTGAGACTTCAAGTGAGCTTTGCCATAGACTTCTATGGAGGCTTTGAAGAAGCTTTGAAGCACTGCTAAAGCTACATGGGGTATCATTTTTGAAGCGAAGCTGAAGAAAAGCAAAGCAAAAGCAAGGTGTAAACAGGACTTTAAGCTAACCATTTTATATAGTTCTCATTTAGACTTACTTTGGCTTCAACACACATTAACGGCTAGTTTGCACTTGCTTCAAAACATGGCTTCAGACACGCTTTGTTAAAGCTCTCTGAGCGCCAGACAAAGTCCTTGTCACTAAATAAAATAGTTAGCTTACAGTCTTGTTTACACATTGCTTTTGCTTTGCTTCAGCTTTGCTTCAAAAATTATACTCCATGTAGCTTTAGTGATGCTTCAAAGCATCTTCAAAGCCACCATAGAAGTCTATGGCAAAGCTCGCTTGAAGCCCCACAAAGCCTCACTGAAGCCCCACCAATGCCCCACCAAAGGCTCATCGAAGCCCCATCGAAGTTCCACCAAAGTCTCATTGAAGCACCAAGCAAAAGCAAGGTGTAAACATGACTATAAGCTAACCATTTTATTTAGTTACAGGAGCTTTGACTGGTGTTCAGATAGCTTTAACAAATTGTGTCCAAAGCCATGTTTTGAAGTAAGTGTAAACTATAAAAACATAGGGCCAGATTCAGGTAGAAGTGTGGCGGCGTAACGTATCGTAGATACGTTACACCGCCGCAAGTTTTCATCGCAAGTGCCTGATTCACAAAGCACTTGCGATGAAAACTATGCCGACGGCCTACGGCGTAAGCCCGCGTAATTTAAATGGGCGTGTGCCATTTAAATTAGGCGCGCTCCCGCGCCGGACCTACTGCGCATGCTCCGTTTCGTAACTCCCGCGTGCTTTGCGCGAAGTGACGTAATTTCTTCGAATGGCGACGCGCATAGCGTAATTCCGTATTCCCGGACGGCTTACGCAAACGACGTGAATTTTTAAATTTCGACGCGGGAACGACAGCCATACTTTATACAGCAATACGTTTGCTGTGTAAAGTTAAGGCACCAAAAACGACGACTAACTTTGCGACGGGAAACTAGACTAGCGGCGATGTAGCGAACGCGAAAATCCATCGTGGATCGCCGTAACTCCTAATTTGCATACACAACGCTGGTTTACGACGCAAACTCCCCCCAGCGGCGGCCGCGGTACTGCATCCTAAGATCCGACAGTGTAAAACAATTACACCTGTCGGATCTTAGGGCTATCTATGCGTAACTGATTCTATGAATCAGTCGCATAGATACTCTGAGAGATACGACGGAGTATCTGAGATACTCCGTCGTATCTCCGCTGTGAATCTGGCCCATAGGTATTACCCATATGGACTTTATATGAGGTGTGCACAATTGGCCAATGAAATTGACAAATATAAATACAATAAAAATATTTATTACAGAAATTATCAATTTTGTTTTGCCCATACACATGGAAGTCTTGGAAGCCTAGGGATCTGCATTCTCTTAATTCAAATCATCACAAAATTTCTCCATACGTATGTATAACTGAAATAACTCTTTTCTCCAGTAAATTATCAATTCCACTGATTTTCTTAAATGCTGGAAATTTGCAACCAGCTCAAATGTTGTTTTATGTACTTGATCATTTCCATATTGCTATCACAGTTACAAATAAAACATAATGTACCTTATCTGTTGGGATATCATGGTGTGTCATGTTGATAAAGAGCTCATAATCAGATGGAATGATAGAACAGGGATCCTTGCTGGCAAAGGCACTCTTAAAAGCGGCCCATATAGCAGAGCAGTTTTTATCACTGTAACAACAAAAAAGTATAATTAATCTGTGATCTAAATATAAACTTTATCGTTTTTAGTTACAGAGTTGATAAGATCTCAGAATATATCTACAGACATAAATTGTCTCAGTGATAGTGATGCTCCAAAATAATTGAAGGCATTCTCTACTGGAAGCCAAGCCAGTGCAAGAGGGTTTCAGAGCCTAGGGCCTGATGGATGTTCAGGGGCCCATCCACAACCTTCATCCTACTGCAGTAAACCGCGGGAATAGTTCAACTGATCAAAGTTGTGCACTTGTAGGCATTTGGCATCTGATGGGGAGGGCCATGCCAGTACATAAAATAAAAATAAATAACTGTGCAAACCAAGTGAACCTCAAATTAATTTCAGCGTGGCAGCCAACATTAAGAATGTGTCCTCACAAATGGATATATAAAAATAATGAATGTGGCGCTAACTCAGTAGGTATAAAAAAGTGTGTAGTGAAAAAACATGAAATAACAAAATCAATAAACAACAAATCCATAAATAGTCCAAGATATCATTAATGTGTACAAAAGTGCATGTGCAAAGGTGAATAAGTATCCACACTCTTTAATATCATCTAGACATATGGAAGTAAACGGTGCAGTGATCAAGTGCAGGAAAGTTCATCCAATCCTAAATGTATAATCACACTCTATTCCACCATTCGTGATCCACAAAAGGCTCTTGAGAAAGTTACGTGATCTGTGACGCAACGCGTCGGAAGGAGTCGCATGACGTTTTACTTCCAGTTGCGGCTGAGATCGGAAGTCCTTAGGGTTGATTTACTAAAGGTAAATCCACTTTGCACTACAAGTGCACGTGGAAGTGCAGTCGCTGTAAATCTGAGGGGGGCATGCAAGGAAAATAAATAAATTGCATTTTTGCCTGTAAACGATTGGATGAAAAAAATCAGCAGAGCTTCCCCTCATTTCAGATCTTTCCCTCAGATCTACAGCGATTGCACTTCCAAGTGCACTTGTAGTGCAAAGTGGATTTTCCTTTAGTAAATAAACCCCCTTGTGTTTATCTTTGCTGAATACTCTGGGCCAAATCCTCAAAAGGGATACGCAGGCGGAACTGCTGTTCAGCCTGCGTATCCCTGTGCCTATCTTTGGAACTGATCCTCAGAAGCAGTTTTCCAAAGATAGGCAGAAGATCCGACATCTGTAAGAGACTTACACTGTCGGATCTTAGGATGCAGTACCGCATCCGCCGCTGGGGGCATTTCGTGTCGAAATGCCGCCTAGCGTATGCAAATGAGGACTTACGGAGATCCACAAAGCTTTTCAGCTTTGTGTTTTCTGCGTAAGTTTACGTTTGCATACGTAAAATTAGTTCTGCTTTTACAAAGTGTAAACTAGTAACACCTTGTAAAAACAGACCTTTTTTTCGATCGCCGCGATTTTTTTTAAATTTTGAATTTTTTTTCCCGGCGTGTAACTTTTTTTTTACCCGACGCAACTTTATTGTCCCGTCGCAATTCACAAAGCCCGACGTAACGTAATTTCGCGCGCTGCCCGTCAGGAAAATGACGTCACGAGCATGCGCAGTACGGCCGGCGCGGGAGCGCGCCTCATTTAAATTGTCATCGCCCCCTGCAGAAGAGGACCGCCTTGCGCCGGAGACATTTAAGTTACACGGCCTGAAATTTCTAGGTAAGTGCTTTGTGGATCGGGCACTTAGGTAGAAATTTTAAGTCAGTGTAACTTAAATGGGAAAAGTTAAGTTAGGCAGGATTTTTGAGGATTTGGCCCAAAGATTTTAAATGTAAGTTGCTGCTTTGAAATAAATCTTTTTTTACTGAATTACTACACCGTGAAGATTTCTTTTTTCTTCTATGAGTTTTATATAGAGAGAGTAGAGGAGTTTAAAGGGGTTCTAAAGGTATAAAAAAAAATCCCTAAATAGCTTCCTTTACCTTAGTGCAGTCCTCCTTCACTTACCTCATCCTTCCATTTTGCTTTTAAATGTCCTTATTTCTTCTGAGAAATCCTCACTTCCTGTTCTTCTGTCTGTAACTACACACAGTAATGCAGGGCTTTCTCCCTGGTGTGGAGAAAGCCTCTTGAGGGGGGAGGGGGCAAGCAGGAGTGTCAGGACGCCCACTAACACACAGCTCCTTCTCTATCTGCAAAGTAGAGAGCGTCCTGACCTTACAGAAGAGAATTTCTCTTCCTAGGGGTAGATTTCCTCTCACTTCCTGTTGTCTCCTTCCGTTTGCAAGTAGGAGTCGTTTGTAAGTTGGATGTTTGAAAGTAGGGGCCTGCCGTATATACTCTGCAGAAATTTGGGCCCTACGTGTTGGTGTTGCCACAACACTGTAAGCCCTCACAGTTAGTCTTGGTGGGCGCTGGAACACCCTGCTGTGTGAACTATTATATCAAGAACTGTAATTACATGCCATTGTTGAACAGTGGTAGAAAAATTGGGCCTTAGGCACTGGTGCCACAACACTGCAACCCCTCACAGATACTCTTGCTGGGCGCAGGAATGGGCCCTGCTGTGAAATATTAGATCAAGAATTGTAATTACATGCCCCTGTTGAACAGGGGCAGAAAAATTGGGCCTTTGTTGGTGGTGGTGGTGGTGCTGGTACCACAACACTGCAACCCCTCACAGATACTCTAGTTGGAGCGCAGGAATGAGCCCATCCCTTCACTATAGACCAGTTTTATTAACGAGAATGTAGCCTATCCCTTCACTATAGACCAGTTTCATCAAAGAGAATGTAGCTTATCCCTTCACTATAGACCAGTGACATCAATGAGAAATTCTCATTGATGTCTAGGGCTAGGGAAGGAGTGAGTGATGCCATTGAGCAGAGGGAAGAGGCCACGTTGGCAGCTGCTTTGCTAGACAAAGTACCCTGAGCCTGGGTGAGAGGATGAGGAGGATGAGGACAGCTTGGTCATTCACTCTACCATATCTTCGGCATGTTGCGGCTCAACACGGCCAGCTGCTGAAAAAAAGGACGAGCGTGTCCCACGGCCACGTGCTGATGAGGATGCACCGTGTCCACGACAAGCACTGTTGCCTCTAGACGCAGAGCCTGCTTGCCCTCTTTTATCGGCTCGTGACTCTCTGCCTCTCCTTGTTGTCCTTCCAGACATACTAATGGCCTGCAGAGGACACAGATAGTACACCACCTGAAAGTACTTGCAGCAATATCCCCTGCCTGTAGTATTATTATGAGCAGATCCCTGCTTCTAGGAGTAAATATGAGAAACACCAGCTTTTCGTTAGGTGCACAATGTGCAGAGAACAGACAGTACACACACCACGTAGCTTTAGGTGCACACTGCAGAGGACACAGACAGTACACACACCACGTAGCTTTAGGTGCACACTGCAGAGGACACAGACAGTACATACACCATGTAGCTTTAGGTGCACACTGCAGAGGACACAGACAGTACACCACGTGAAAGTACTTGCAGCAATATACCATGCCTGTAGCATTAATATGAGAAGATCTCTGCTTCTAGGAGTAAATATGAGAAACACCAGCTTTATGTTAGGTGCACAATGTGCAGAGGACATGGACAGTACACACAACACGTAGCTTTAGGTGCACACTGCAGAGGGCACAGACAGTACACCACGTGAAAGTACTTGCAGCAATATACCCTGCCTGTAGTATTAATATGAGCAGATCCCTGCTTCTAGGAGTAAATATGAGAAACACCAGCTTTACGTTAGGTGCACAATGTGCAGAGGACACAGACAGTACACACACCATGTAGCTTTAGGTGCACACTGCAGAGGACACAGACAGTACACACACCACATAGCTTTAGGTGCACACTGCAGAGGACACAGACAGTACACACACCACGTATCTTTAGGTGCACACTGCAGAGGACACAGACAGTACACACACCACGTAGCATTAGGTGCACACTGCAGAGGGCACAGACAGTACACACACCACGTAGCTTTAGGTGCACACTGCAGAGGACACAGAGAGTACACCACGTGAAAGTACTTGCAGCAATATACCCTGCCTGTAGCATTAATATGAGAAGATCTCTGCTTCTAGGAGTAAATATGAGAAACACCAGCTTTACGTTAGGTGCACAATGTGCAGAGGACACGGACAGTACACACACCACGTAGCTTTAGGTGCACACTGCAGAGGACACAGGCAGTACACCACGTGAGAATACTGCAGCTGGCACAATCACTTGCCTGCCTGTCAGTAAATTAGGAAGAGCAGATCTAGCTAAACTATACAGTGTATTAATATATACAGGTATACAACACCTGGGATGCATATATATCCTCTACACACTGTAACTATAACTGACTAGCCTGCCTGCTCTATCTACCTGCAATAAATGACACTCTCTCTCTGTCATCTTTTAACCACCGCAACACACTACACAAGGCCGATCCTGCAGGCGGCCTTATATAGTGTGGGGCGTGTACTAAACCCCCTGAGCCATAATTGGCCAAAGCCACCCTGGTTTTGGCCAATTATGGCTCTCCGTTTTTTGCAAGCTGTAATTGGCCAAGCATGCGGGTCATAGTGCATGCTTGGCCAATCATCATGCCGCAGTGAATTATGGGCCGTGACACGCCACTCAAATTTGGTGCAAACGGCCCGTAACGTTCGTATTTCGATGAACTGTCGAACATACGATGTTCGAGTCGAACGTGAGTTCGACTAGAACACGAAGCTCATCCCTGCATGCCAGTACATACAATGCAGATTGGGGGTTTCTCTATGCCTATTGCAAATCCTTATTAATATCAATGGTAAGGATGAGGAAAACCAAACCTAAGGCTCCATTCTGCCTGTCCCTGGATACTACATGCTGTACTTTGCGTGCTGGTGTCTACAGTTATTCTAAATAAGCCAATAAGTGCTCTAAAAAAATTTGAACACATGCTTTCAACTTAGATCTCTGTATTTTATGCACTTGAGCTCATTCAGAACAGTTAGATGACAGTGCTTACCCCACAGAAGGATTCACTATTGCAATGTAATCAGAACACCGGCCAATAATAATATCTTCTAGGTTGGGGGTGGTACCTCGCCCCTTCCATTTTTTCTCTGCAGCTCCATTCAGCTGAATCAGATAAAATATATTCAACAGCAAACTTCCAAGAACACACTGCGAAATCTGCATTCTGGATCTTCGGTGACACAGAAATATAGGACCACCTGAAGAACACAAAATGCTTCAATGTGCTATTACAGGATACTGCATGTGTCATTACCAATGAAAAAAAAATTACATATTATAAATCATGTATATATTATTTAGAAATCTATATTTAGAATGTCTATGCATAGACTGCATGTGGCACCATAAGAACTCTATTGCCGCGTACACACGCTCGGAATTTCCGACAACAAAAGTTCGATGAGAGCTTTTGGTCGGAAATTCTGACCGTGTGTAGGCCCTATCGGACATTTTCTGTCGGAACTTCCGGCAACAAAAATTTGAGAGCTGGTTCTCAAATTTTCCAACAACAAAATCCGTTCTTGTAAATTCCGAGCGTGTGTAGACAATTCCGACGCACAAAATTCCACACATGCTCTGAATCAAGTACGAGACGGAAGCGCTCGTTCTGGTAAAACTAGCGTTCCTAATGGAGATAGCACATTCGTCACGCTGTAACAGACTGAAAAGCACATAGTTGAAAAACGCGAATCGTCTCTCACCAAACTTCTACTAACACGAGATTAGCAGAAGGAGCCCAAAGGGTGGCACACTTGCTATGGAACTTCTGTTTTATTGTGCCTTCGTACGTGTTGTAGGTGACCGCGTTCTTGACGGTCGCAATTTCCGACAACATTTGTGCAACCGTGTGTATGCAAGACAAGTTTGAGCCAACATTCCGTCGGAAATGTATGCACGGTTTTGTTGTCGGAATGTCTGATCGTGTGTTTGCGGCATTCGAGTGGGTGTGCTATATCTGAAGATCAGCGCACAGTAAGTGCAACGATTAGCATCACACTTATGCAACAAGTCCAACAAGTGACTAAGACATACCAATTTCATTCCCTGCACTCCATTCTCTAAGGCCCCATACTCACGAGCAAACATGTCTGCTGAAACTGGCCCGCAGGCCAGTTTCAGCAGACATGTTTGGTCGTGTGTGGGCGCGAGCGGGCCGAATTCCAGCAAACATTTGCCCGCCGGGCCTTTTCCCAGCGGACAAATATTCCTGGACTTGTTTTAAAACAGTCCGCTGGAATCCTGCCCGCTCGGACATGTACGGTCGTCAGTACAGACCTACCGTACATGTCCAGGCGCCCGCCGTCCCTCGCATGCGTCGAATGACTTCGACGCATGCTTGGAAGCATTTTAAAGGCGGGCCGCCCACGTCGCCGCGTCATTGTCGCGGCGACACCGCGTCATCGACGCGGCGACACCGCGGACACGCCCCGCGTATTGTTTACGCGCGGACTTCTGTACGATGGTGTGTACAACCATCGTACAGAAGCCCTCTGGCAGACATGTATGGTGAAAACGGTCCGACGGACCGCTTTCACCATACATGTTTGGTCGTGAGTACCCGGCCTTTCCGTTCTGAATTAGTTATTGGCTCCATATAAAGGCGACTTGCCTGAGAAACTTGGAGCTGCAATGCAGACTGCCAGGGTGATTTGCACTAGCTAGGCAACCTAATGATGAATCAGGAGTATGGAGGCAAGTGGAATACAGATCATTACACTTACTGTGGCCTGCCAGCTCAATTTCTTTAAAATATTGGGATGTACACCTTATGTTGCCTTAAAATGTAGAGTGTACAATTTTGTGGCATCTGGAGAGAGCGGCTCGCACTGAGTTTGATGTAGCATGTATTATTCACCAGTGTCCTCACTCGATCTGGTCCTATGAAATCCAATTGGTGTACCAACTGAGAATATACTGTATATATTATATGTGATACACATTGGCTGTGCGGCGCTGATGGGGCTGCACAGCTGACTATAAGACCGGGAGGGATGGAGGGCCGGAGGCTACAAAATAAGTACGAATAAAAGACATAAAAAAAATTATTAAACAAAAATAAGTGTGCATGTCCCCTTTAAATGCAGTCAGAAAGTGAAACAAAACCCCAAAAACATCATTATAAATAATAAAAGCAAAGCATAAATACATATGTGCCTAAAAGTCCAAACATAATATCAAAAGTCAACTAGTGACTCAAGGTGCTTTAAGTCAATATAAGTGCTTCCAGTGTTCAATGGGAGGTGTTTCTAACTGTATGGGAGATGGGCTGTCTGGGAGAAGAGAGAGATCGCTGTTCCTGATTACTAGGAACAGCGATTCTCTCTCTCCTCTGTCAGAACAGGAATCTGCCCTTGATCGCCCCCTGGTGTTAACCCCTTCCCTGTCATTGCCATTTTTATAGCACTGATCACTGTATTGGTGTCACTGGTCCCCAAAAAGTCTCACTAAGGGTCAGATTTGTCTGCTGCAATGTTGCAGTCCCGCTATAAATCGCCGCCATTACCAGTAAAAACAATAAAATGTCCCTAAATCTTTCCCCTATTTTATAGATGCTATAACTTTTGCACAAACCAATCAATATACGCTTATTGCAATTTTTGTTACCAATAATATTTAGAAAACTACATATTGGCCTAAACTGATGAATATTTTTAATTTTTTATAGCAGAAAGTAAAAAATATTGTTTGTTTTTTTCAAAATTGTCGCGATTTTTTTGTTTATAGAGCAAAAAATAAAAACCACAGAGGTGATTAAATACCACCAGGAGAAATCTCTAGTTTTAGGGGAAAAAAAGGACATACATTTTGTTTGGCTACAACGTCACACAACCGTACAATTGTCAGTTAAAGCGACGCAGTGTCGTGTCACAAAAAATGGCCTGGTCAGGAAGGGGGTAAATCCTTCTGGGGCTGAAGTGTTTAAAGCCGAATTACACTAGGGCGACTTTGCACTCTCTTTTGTGTTTTATTCCCCCTTCAACACTGTGTTGATGGTGAAATTGAGCGATTTGGTGGAAGGAAAAAAAATTGAGTAATCTATGGTCAGCCCTACAGATAAACAAGCATTTTTTTGTCTCTCCTGCATGGCACTCAGGGCTAAACTTCATGGATTATTATTAGTCATGTTAGCACTAATCGTGCACTTGACAGCAGATTATCACCAACATACACCTGCATACACCTGGTATGAATTTAGGGAGTTTTTTTTAAAGAGTAACTGCAGTCTGCTTACATAATTTGTAATAAAAACATCTTTGCTAACTGTGGGCAACCATTTTAACTGTGGGCAACTGAAGCTGCTGCCTGTTCACTTATTGAATTTACACAGACAGAGGCACACCTCCAGCTCTGCAGCCCTGCAGCTCTCATTGGCCCTCTTATGTCTCACCCCCCTCCCTTCCTGGCAAACACTCAGGCGAGATAGAGCTGTGCATGATGTCATAAGCCAATGCTTTTTACCAGACAAGAAACAAGAAGTGGGCTGTATAAGGCATTTACTGGCAGAAAAAAAATGTTTTACTATCCAAAGTTTAACCACTTGCCGACGGCTGGATGTCTAAAGACATCCAGGGCTTTGTGGTGGTATATCTGAATGATGCCTGCAGCGACGTTTTCAACCAGCGATTTCCTACACCATAAGAATGATCATAGCGGCTGGTCAGCCACTTGATTGCGCTTACCGGCGGCATTCCCGTTTTCCGCCGCCCTCCAGTGCTTCTACCGACTCACCTTTCCGCCGGCCCCGGATGTCCACCATAGAGATTTGCGGTGGACCAGATGGTCACCAGAGTCTCTATGATAGTCGGAGGCCGGGCGCGATGTTATGACATCACACCCGGCCTCTGTATTGAAAAAAATTGCACCGCCTTGGCTGGGAAGCTCAGATAGTTTTTTTTTTTTTTTTTCAGGCTTCCTAGCCTAGATTGTATTTTCTAGGGTCTCTGCTAAAAAAAACATATAATGTTTGGGGCTTCTATGCAATTTTCTAGCAAAAAAATAATGGCCCAGATTCTCAAAAGAGATACGACGGCGCATCTCCAGATACGCCGTCGTATCTCTGTCTAGCACTGTCGTATCTATGCGACTGATTCTTAGAATCAGTTACGCATAGATATTCATTAGATCCGACAGGCATAAGTCTCTTACGCCGTCGGATCTTAAATGCAATTTTTTTTTTGCCCGCTAGGTCGCGCTTCCGTCGATTTCCCCGTCGAGTATGCAAATTAGCTAGATACGTGAATTCCCGAACGTACCCGTGGCCGACGCAGTAAAGTTACGACGTTTACGTTAGGCTTTTCCCGGCGTAAAGTTGCCCCTGGGTCTATGAGGCGCAGCCAGTGTTAAGTATGGCCTTCGTTCCCGCGTCGAAAATTAAAAAATTTACGTCGTTTGCGTAAGTCGTCCGTGAATGGGGCTGGACGTCATTTACTCTCATGTCAAAACCAATGACGTCCTTGCGACGTCATTTGGAGCAATGCACACTGGGATATTTGACGGACGGCGCATGCGCAGTTCGTTCGGCGCGGGGACGCGCTTCATTTAAATGAAACACGCCCCCTACCCGCCGAATTTAAATTCCGCCGGGTGATTTACGCTACGCCGCCGCAACTTTACAGGCAAGTACTTTGTGAATAAAGCACTTGCCTGAAAAACTTGCGGCGGCGTAACGTAAATGAGATACGTTACGCCCGCACATTTTTTCGCCCATCTACGTGAATCTGGGCCTATGAATTTTACATGTAGGAGAGAAATGTCACAATTGGCCTGGTTGGCAAGTGGTTAAAAAAACAAAGGCAGAAGATTTAATAGATGGAAAGTTGAAAAAATGACTAAAGGTCCGCTTTAACTTGAATGGGTAAGAAAAGGGCAGGGCTTTTTTTCAGGGGGAACTTGGGGGAACTCAGTTCCACCACCTCTGGCTCAGACCCTTTGGTGCCTGCTTACCACAATCACTTGAAAAAACACAAAAGTCTGATTTCTGTGTTTACAAGTGACAGCTCTGCACTCTGTGTGTAATGCAATCCTGGTATTTAATGCCCCTTTAAGACCCTTCTACTGTTTTTGAAATTTGAACGGGGTCGTGGTTGAGTTCCTGCACCTATTTTCTGAGAAAAAAAACTCTGGAAAAGGGTATAGGAGAACTTTCTTTGGAAGTTGTTATGTTTAAGGCCCCGCTCACACTAGAATGCAAAGCACAAAAGCCACATTCCCGCGCACCTTCCCACACCATATTCCAATTGCCCTGCCCTTGTGATCTACTGTAGGGGGTCAGTGCACAGTTCATGATACCCAAAACGCAGATGATCGCAAATGCAGTGTGTTAGCCCGCACTGGCCTGCACCGGATTGCATGGTGCATGCACTACTTTTGGTGAGGTGTGATTTCAGCCCATTCAAAATCAATAGGGCTGAAATCGCACTGCACAGTTCTGCATGTAAATCGCAACAAGACATGCATTTTCTAGTGTGAATGGGCCCTTAAAGTGTATCTATTGCCAAAGCATTTTTGATTTGTTTGTAGTTTTGGATAGAGTACAGACATAGGTGTGTGCAGCCTATTGCATTAGGGTGTGCACCCCAAAGCACCCCAAAGCTCTGTGCTGCACAGGGTGATGAGGGTGTATCTGGGAACACCCGACACACCCTGTGCACACGCCTATAAGTACAGAACAGCCATTATGAACAAGGGTTTCTCAGAAGGTTGATTGACCTTCATTTTGATAATGCCTGCATACTCCCATGGGCCAACTACACTTGTCACAGTCAGAGGCACGACACCAATGATCTTTAGTGATGGCATTCTGACCACAAACTGTAGGGCCTTCTTCTAACCAGCAATGTAAGGGGCAGTTTTTCCCACTGACTCCCAAGGAATTGGTTTTAGCAAAAGGGTTCCCCCGAGACCTAAACATTTTTCCTTTAGAGTAGGAGTCTCCAAACTATGGCCGAGGGTCAGATGTGGCCCTTTGCTAGCCTTTATCCAGCCCTTGGGGCACTATTCCTCCCACTAATATGAGGCACTATTGCTCCCACTGACACCAAAAATGGGGCACTATATTAATTCCACCGATACCAATGATTCCCTTTATTCCTTTTATTGATAGGGACACTACTCTTACTCCTATTGACCTCCAATCTTAAGGCCATATTTATTCTCACTCATGCCGGCCCTGTGACATTTTCTGCCCCTGCTGGCCACAATCCAGCCCTCTTAGTGGAGGTTCACCCAAAAAGTTAATTTTTAACATTAGATTGAGGCTCGTTTTGTCAAGGGAAATCAGGTGGTTTTTTTTTAAATTGAAGCAGTACTTACCGTTTTAGAGAGAGATCTTCTCCGCCGCTTCTGGGTATGGGCTGCGGGACTGGGCATTCCTATTTGATTGACAGGCTTCCGACGGTTGCATACATTGCGTCACGATTTTCCGAAAGTAGCCGAACGTCGGTGCGCAGGCGCCATATAGAGCCGCACCGACGTTCGGCTTCTTTCGGCTACTCGTAAAGCGATGTATGCGACCGTCGGAAGCCTGTCGGAAGCCTGTCAATCAAATAGGAACGCCCAGTCCCGAAGACCATACCAGGAAGCGGCGGAGAAGATCTATCTCTAAAACGGTAAGTACTGCTTCGATTTAAAAAAAAAAACACCCGATTCCCCTTGACAAAATGAGCATCAATCTAATGTTAAAAATCTTTTTTCGGGTGAACTCCCACTTTAAGCCTGTAGGCCCTTTGCTTGAAAAGTTTGGAGACCCCTGCTTTACAGTAAAAAGGATGAGAAAGGCTGGTAGAGAAAAAACAGAGACTATTTTAGGTGTTTACTGATCTTTGTCCCCACTGGGGAGGATCAGGAATTGTATGGTGTCAGTGGAACAAGAAGTAAGGGGAATTCTACCAATGAAGACATCCATTCCAACAACTGTCTAAAATGTGAAATCCCTTCTTTGGGGAGACTTGCTTTCAGAAAAGGTGAGGTGAAAGAAAATCCCCCCAAAAGGGACAATAAAAGTGACAGGGGTTGTATCCATTCCCTACTCCATCTATGCTAATAGAAAGATCTATAATTTATACTTTAAATATTTTATTCAGATTTCTGTATAACTTTGTTAATGACTCAACTACTCTAAAGCCCTGTACACACGATCGGATTTCTGATGTTCCCCTGAATCTGATGTTCAGGGGACCTACGTCCGGGGAGCACCAATTTCTCAAATCCGGGCACCCCTTTCTATAGACTCCCATGTTAAACGGTAATTTCTCCGGTGACTTTGGGGACCCGGTACCGGCCGGTTATAGGTCCTCTGGATTTGGAACTTGGCACACATGTAGACCCATTTCTCTACAAGTGTGCAAAGTTTGTTGTCTGGTGGACCTACGGCTGGGGAGCTTATACTCGATTCAATATGCTTTCCCCGATGGATCGGATTTCTGATGGAATCAAATCCAATGTAAAGGACTACGACGAGCCGAAAAAAATCAATGCTTCCCAGCATGCGTCGACTTGATTCTGAGCATGCATGGATTTTTCTCCGATGGAGTTCCACACAGACAATCGGAATTTCCTATTGTTTTTTTTATCCATAGGAAAAATTTAAAACATGTTCTATTTTTTTTACACCGATAGAAAAAAGACCGATGAGGCCCACACACAATCGGTTTGTCTGATGAAAACAGTCCATCTGTCTTTTTTCATCGGACAAACCGATCGTGTGTACACGGCTTAAGAGATAAAAGTATGAATGCGGTAATATGTAATATGTGTCTGATACCATTTAGAAGTGTGCTTTGAGCTGAGAGCTTAGGCCAGGAATTTCCAAGAGAACGTCACCCACATCCTGGCGTGTGTCACGCCCAGCCTCCTACTGCCGGTCTAGTTTGGCATGGCAGCTGGGTTTTAGAATTTTGTTTCGCTCCAGAGCGCTTTGATAGAACTTTGAGAAAATGATTTTGGCGTCTTTGCTCGTCGCGCAGTTACAGTAGTTATCAGAACACAGTTTGACATGATAAGGGGAAAGTTAAGAACATAATCCCTTGTTATTTGGACTAGGTAAAATGTTCGCTTTACCATTGGGGAAGGGGTGGGGGTGAAGAGGCGGAAGTTCAAGTGAGGTTAATCTTTAGGAATGTCGGTAATCCTATTATTTGTTCTGAAGCTATACTCAGTGTTATCCACCTTCACAGGCAAGGTTTTATTTCCAGGATGGGATGTATATCAATAAGTGTCACTCATTCATCTAATTCCGAATCTTTGTTCTAACAGAGATTTATTGCCCCAATGAGACATGATCTCTCTTGTGCTCTTCTTTGTTACCCATTAATTGTCACATGTTCACACTTATTATTAAGGAACTGTTCCTGTGGGATTTTTTAGTGTTGTTGTGGTATCCAAAGGTAACATGTTAGCTCTTGTATAGTTTATTCGCTAAGATGCAGCATATAAATTCATGTTGGATCTTAGGCTGTTTCCTAGAAAAAGGCACCATTTATCTTTTTATTACCATATATACTCGAGTATAAGCTCAGTTTTTCAGCACATTTTTTTGTGCTGAAAATGCCCCCCTCGGCTTATCCTCGAGTCACCTTTTTGTGCCTGATCTCCCGGATTTTGGGGTCGTAAGTCCCCTGGACCCCAAACTTGGCACACATGTAGCCCCACTCTTCCTCTACAAGTGAGCAAAGTTTTTTGTCCAGGGGACCTACGTCTGGGGAGCACCGATTTCTCAAATCCGGGCACCCCTTTCTCTAGACTCCCATGTTAAACGGTAATTTCTCCGGTGACTTTGGGGACCCGGTACTGGCCGGTCATAGGTCCTCTGGATTTGGAACTTGGCACACATGTAGACCCATTTCTCTACAAGTGTGCAAAGTTTGTTGTCTGGTGGACCTACGGCTGGGAGCACCGATTTTTCAAATCCGGGCACCCCTTCAATAGACTCCCATGTCAGTCTAGTCATGGGCAGAGTGAGGCATGGGCAGAGTGAGGCATAGGCACAGTGAGGCATGGGCACAGTGAGGCATGGACACAGTGTGGCATGTACACAGTGAGGCATGCACATGGACACAGTGAGGCAAAGTGAGGCACAGTGAGGCATGCAGATGGACACCCTAGGCTTATACTCGAGTCAATAAGTTTTCCCATTTTTTTGTGGTAAAATGAGGTGCCTCGGCTTATATTCGGGTCGGCTTATATTCAGGTCGGCTTATACTCAAGTATATACGGTAACTAGATTCTGTTTTGTAAGACTGATGCTAAGATGCTTGGCAAAAAAAAAAGCAGTTGAATGTGCATTGACAATGCACAACATGATATGTATGATTTACAAGATAAATGTCAGTACACACCGATAAACAGCAATAGGTTACAATTAGAGCAGAATTAAACCCAAAAGGAAACATTTATTATATTGGACCTTACCAATTATTCAATGAGATTGCTGTATCAGTGTCCTTTTTTCGACTTTCTTTCTTCTCTTTTTATCTGGTGATCCAGCCAGCAAGTATATTGTTTTTTAAAAGCACCAGCTCTTCAGCAGAATGTATCAGTTTACATGGGTGAGACAAATCATTTAACACTGGAAGAGGTAATTAAAATTATCAGCTTTCATTTATTCATGTACAAGCTTTATCCCAAAAGAAAAAAAAAACAGTTTGCTGTAACTGATTATAATGCGTGAGCTGGGATTTGTCTTCAATTTGTTAGTGAATCTAAATCTGCTTGTACATCTAAAGCCCAACACACGGGCACAATTTTGGGAGTCATTGGCCGGTTAAAAGAAAAAAACAGCCCGATATTCAGCCGGTGTGTATGCCACCCTGTCCGGTAGAAGCCGTTTGGCCGGCTTCTGTCAGACAAGCATGCTGGTAAACCAGCAACCAAACGACAATTAGCACTCCCAGCCAAATGGCGAAGAGCACTGTTTGGAGTGTTCTGGTGGGGGGCCGTCCCCATGTCAGAACACAACAGCTTAGCAGGGGAGATCGCTGTACTACCTTTGCTTAGTTACTACAGCGGCTCAGAACAGAGTTGACCTAATCCCCTAATCCTCCCAGCACAAGACCAGTCTGGCGCCCCCGCTCACCAGCGGTCGTAAATTGTTAACTAGGAACAGTCCACTGCTGGACTATGGGGGAGCTCTGTTTTCCAGTGGAATGAAGGATCAGGTGAGTATCAGCTTTCTCCTCCCCCTTGCTAAAACAAGCAGTTGCCCCGTGCAGTGCAGGCACAGCCCGAACTGCATGGGAAAACTTTTTTTTTTTGCCCAGAGTTGGGCTTTAACTCTAGTTTAGAACATCTTATTTCTGTGAATCAGGACTTAGAAAGTGTAAGCTATGCTTTTGCCTAGAATGATACAAAGCACTGAGCATCCAAACGTCTGACTTTATGTGATTAGACCAATCTGCACTCCACACTGAGTTTCTCTAACCTAATAATGTAAAAACAATACATTACGACAGATCTAAAAGTAGAGCACAATAGAATGTCTTGCTAGAAAAGTGACACTCACCCTCACCACTGGGATTCTTGGGAAACTTTCACGCAGCTCCACGTAGTTAATAATGACTATCATTGCACTTTGATCCTTTGGTCTGGTAAACTGGCTGTATCTTTAGAGGTTGTCTTTAAATTCACATTCATAAGGATTTGACATTTACTTATCAGCTTTATTGCTTTTATAACGTTTCCTAACAAGAATGACAAATATGAAATAAATGTATTTTCCTCTTGATTTGCAGTGCTCCCTGTGTTGCTAAACCAGCTCCTGCCACATAGCCTACAGTACATTTTCAGTAATGGAGGTTCCCAGACTTGGTAATGAAATAACCACTTCTGTTCTGTTCATTTAGGCCACGCTGGAAAACACCCGTACAAACACAATAAGAGGGACACCTCTGTTTCACCTGGGCTTACGTTACATAGGAGTTCCAGGGTACTGCCACGTGGCATTACAGGGCGAACCTATTTATCACTGTCAGATAGGTCTCCTTCACCAGACTGTAGCTGGCCAGCTAAGACCTGTCCTAGGTTGCTAATGTGACTTACATGCATATACAGCTAGACCTGATAATAACCTTAATACAGTTCATATGCTCATATGTGAGAGATAAAAGAGTTATTTACTGTGACTTTATATATGGATGTCATGAAACAGTTGTATATTGTGTTCACAGAAGCAAAAGAGAGAATATGCCTTTTAAGATTTGTTGTGTGACTGTAAGGTAAGATCAATGACCCAGCAGAATTGAAACCAGAAAGCATAGAGTTAAGCTTTTGTTATTCAGCAGGAGTCTTGGCCAATCGCAGCCAATCTCACATTGAGCAGGGGTATTGGCCAATCACACCCAGCCTTACACTCATTCTGTCTGGAAAGTTCCCAGCAGACTAGAAGTCATTACACCAGAGAGAGAGAAGATCTGAACAGACACACACCACTTAGGCCCCATACACACGGGAGGATTTATCCGCGGATACGGTCCAGCGGACCGTTTCCGCGGATAAATCCTCTCGAGGATTTCAGCAGATTATAATGCGATGGAGTGTACTCACCATCGCATTCAAATCCGCGCCGAAATCCTCTGGCGATGACGTGTCGCGCCGTCGCCGCGATTATGACGCGGCGACGTGCGCGACGCTGTCATATAAGGAATTCCATGCATGCGTTGAATCATTACGACGCATGCGGGGGATCCCTTCGGACGGATGGATCCGGTGAGTCTATACAGACCAGCGGATCCATCCGTTGGGATGGACTCCAGCAGATGGATATGCATGTCAGCGAATATTCGATCTGCTGGAATCCATGCCAGGGGAGATATATCCGCGGAAACAGATCCGCTGGCGTGTACACACCATAGGATCTATCCGCTGAAACCCATTTGCTGGGATTTATCTGCGGATGGATTCTATGGTGTGTACGGGGCCTTAGAGTTCAGTTTTATTGAAGCAAGTGGCCAAAATAGGTATTTAATACAGTTATATATGTTCCTATTGTTAATAGTGTGATTAACTGCAATAGCAAACAGTCCAGCAAACAGCAATATAGAGTGACTGAGTAAAACTATTGAATAAACTTCAGAGAGATCATAAAGTGTTTAAATAACTTAAATTGAGAGTACAGATATTGAAGAAAGAAATATATCTACCATTTTATGCAGAATGACAAGATTGAACAGTTGAACTGCCATTTGTTATACTTTATTCAACACATGTTTGTACATGGACTGCCTGCTGCGGAAATGTCAGTGTTATATATGAAGAAAAGTTGAAGTTAATAAAGAAGTTATCTCAAGAGTTTGGTGTGCTCTTTAAACCTACTGCTTCCATAGAACGACGCTAGAGGAATTATAGAGTAACAGATAGTCTTGTTTGGACTGAAAAATCTGAGAAATCAAAATTCTAATGCCACAGCGCATAAAGGCACTTCATAGTGCTGCGTCTGCCACACAGACCTCCACCCATTTTCCAACTGAGTCAGTCCACATCCTCATTTAAATCCTCTTTGCTGTTTGGAAATCTGCATAACATCAGTTATCAGGCAAATATTATTCCATCTTGCATGGATAGCCAAGTCTAGAAATCCACAAACAAGGGTTTCTTTTGTTGGTAACCTCAAACTATCCTGGGGGTTCTCACGTGGGAGAGAATCAGGGGCTTTTCTTAGGTGGGTCCAGGGTCGCCAACTGTCAGTAAATTTACAAACAGTTTCTAAAATCCATAACTTTAACCTATGTCCGTGACTGTTATAGACATGCAGACTGCATGTCTGAGTGGACATTCATGGACAGATGCAAAAATTACAGATTTTACAAACTGTAAATTTACTGACAGTTGGCAACCCTGGGTGAGCCTTAGTGCCCATTCACACCTGAGCGTTTTGTCGCCTGAAGCGCGACGCTCCAAAACACTAGAGGGGAAAAAATACATTATTCTCAATGGAGATGGTTCACATCTCCACTCCAAAACGCCTGACGCTGAACGCCTGAAGCTCAAACAAGTTCCGGACCCTTTTTTATCGCGCAAATGGGGCGGTTTGGGCGTTTTTGAGCGTTTGTATTTCCCATAGAAAGTAATGGAAACGCTTGATTCAAGCGACTAGCGCGACAACGGGCGTTTGCTACTGGCGTTTTGTCGCTTTAATCAATAGAACATTTCACCCAGGCAGAAGATAAAAAAAATCTACCAACATAGCAACAAGTGGTGAAAAGATGATAATTTTTCCTATTGGCTAAAATAAAAAACGTCGAAGTACAAAAACGTCGGACGACGCTGTATGCAAACGCGCAAATACACATGAATACGCACGACAAAACGCCGGAAAAAAACGCCCAAAAAAAGAACCAAATAAGCTACGCTCAGGTGTGAATGCAGCCTAATACATTATCATGGCCAGGCCCCAATTTTCCCATAGCGCTCAATCCAGACTTTCCATCTTAAAAAGCTGATGACTAGTCTCTTACTCTACCCAGTGCCCAGGACTAGTAGGCTTTGTACAGTGGATTTGGCTCGTCTAGGGATGAACTTTGGGATTAGACTGAAGCCAGGTTCAGTCCAAATTTTACATGTTTGGGAGTTTAGCCAAAACTCACGAAGCAAACGCAGAGGCTCGTTCTTTTTGGATAATATATTGCTCCCAGAATTGCCTCCAGAGCACAGAGACCATTTAGACTCTGATCTCACTCTATATGAATAGAAGCCCTGTGACTTCAGACCAATCATTTCCCAAAGACAAGGGAAATTATATATATATATACTGTATATATATATATATATATATATTTTTTTTTTAATAAAGAGGAAAATAAAAGAGTAAAGGGAAAGTAATTCAAGGGAGGGAAAATAGTATTAAAAGAATTCCTGATTAGGCCAACCTACCTATCTTACATTGATCCCTTGGGTTTGGTGGCAGAGACTGAGATGCTAACTATGCAACCTCCTTACTTCCTCCGGTCCTTCCGCAATTTTGCCCCCCCCCCTTTTTTTTCTCTTTCTCCCTCTCCTTTCTCTCTCTCTCTCTTCATATTTCCCTCTCTCTCTCTCCCCATGTATAGGAATTATATCATGACCTACATCTAATAGTGATTGATTCTATGATATTCCAATGCTCGACTGGCCTAACCATACGACATACAGTCGAAGATTTACGTCCAGAATCAGTTGTTACCATGCTAAGTTTTTATCCCCCACCTTGATTCAGAGATTGCTACCTAACCTCTATTAGCACCAGACAGAAATAGTATTCGTATGGTAAACACTATAAACTAGCAAACCTAGTACAATCATACAGTATCTCTCTTGCAGAGATCCACTCTGTATTCTTGGTTTTGAAATATTTTGTAATTGATGTTACTTGCTTCGCTGTAAGATAGTATGTTATTACTAGTGTATTGTAATTATTACAAAAGTGGAAAAAATACTGCGCTGGTCACAAACAGTGTGAAATTGAATAATGACACTGCTATAAAACAAAACAAAACAAAACGTGCTGCAGCAGCAAAAATGTCAGATAGAAACATTGGATGCCATAAAAATTATATAAGCTGCGCTGCACAAATCATATAAAAGCAAGTGAATTAAACACCATATAATTGTGTATAAAACCTGTACAAGGTGAATAAAATAAGTATTCAAACTTATAAAATCGCAAATAAATAGTTCATAGAAAATTGTCCAAATTTCTGTGATGTCCAAAAAGTATTTATCTTGTGAAATACATGCAAAAAGCAAATCCAGGAGCCCGGTGCAAGAAAGTAGGATAGATGAGACCTCCACCTCTTATTTCTAATCTGCTTACAGACTCAAAAGAGATTAAAGGCATATAAGGCTAACAGCCCTGGTGTATTTCCATGGACCCCTTGTTCATTGATCTCCTATACGTTCCACCTTTATGTTCACATCAAGGTTTTCTCATTGGAGATGACCCAAAAGAAAGAAGGTACTGACATAGCGTGATAACGTCTAAAAGGGTTTATTTAGGTAAAAGCAAAGGTTGCACTCACATGACAATCGAATAAAAAGTAGAGTGTAAAAATTTGCTGAAGCTCACTATCCGCCCGCCCTTCCGGATAGCAGCGAAGTAAACTGTGGTGACGTCAGCATGCCGCTCCTCCCTACGCCGTTTCGTCAAACAACTGACTTCTTCCAGGGGCACTTTTTTTGTATTGTAATTATTGCCTTACGCACTTTGTTTGTAAACATGTAATCTTTTTTCTCTTTACAAATAAAATTTTGTGGGGGAAAAAAAGAAGCCCTTGTCTCTTTGTCCTCAAACAAAACTCCTGGTGCAGATGGTCTTCCAGCAGAGGTCTATCTCCCAGCCATACTCTCCTACTCTCTACATACACTCAGCAAAGCATCCTATCAGTAGCTATATATGAAGCAATTATAGTGGCCATTCCAAAGCCAGATCAGGTCCCCCTCCAGCTAGACTTCTACCAACCAATTTCACTGCTGACTACATACTGTATATTAAAGTATAGCTAAAACTTTAGCCCTTTGTTTATCTAAAGTTGTATCTAAATTAGTAGCCTACTTTTAATCAGGATGTATTCCCAACAGGATTGAAGGCAATGAATATTCAAAGGGTTTTCATTAACATTCAATATACCCTGCAAAATATGGGATCAGAGAGATGCTCTTCTTCAATGCTGCCAAAAGATTTACCATCGTCAAATGGGACTATATGTAGGAGGTACTCTGAAAACTGGGAATTGGCCCGAAATTCATTAAATGGGTACAGATTATGCCCATGGCTAGAGTTCACCTTTTCATTTTTTTCTGAAAAGCTGAACTATCCCTTTAAGTGTACAAGCTAAACCTAGAAACTGAATGATTACTAAGTGACATATCAGCACAGATGTCACGCCACTTCTTCAAACTAAGGTAGGGTGACCAGACATCCCCGGTTTCTGGGAACAGTCCCCGGACAAAGTCTGTCCCCTGTTTTGTCCCCGGATTGGATTTGAACAGGGGCTGGGTCAATTTCAAAGACAGTCAGTGCAGAATAAAAAAAAAAAAAATCTGAATTATTATATATTTTTTTCCATTATCTGTGCCCCTTTCTGATGATCATATGCTGGTCGGAGCGGAGGGAATTTTTCAACAGTTTCAGGTGCATGCCCATTCAGCTGCGCTCGCATGTTCTTCTGCCTTGGCTCAAGTCCCGGCCAGCTGCCTGCCTGCTTATCTTCTTGCCTTCCCTTGCGGAGTAATCTTCCTCCATTCCCCACCCAGTAGTAGCCGAGGCCTGGAGAGTGAGACTTGACAGGCTGTGAGGCAGGCGGCGTTGGCGGCGATGGGCAGAGAGTCGCTGATTGCCGCCGTTACTAGTAAAAAAAAAAAATATGTCCCCGGATTTCATTTAAAAAATCTGGTTACCTTAAACTAGGGGTGCAACGGATCGAAAAACTCACGGATCGGATCGATCCTCGGATCAGGAGTCACGGATCGGATCATTTTTCGGATCAGCAAAAAATAAAAAAAAAAGACTAATCTTGTTACACCCAACAGAGTTTTAGATTCAGTTATTTTCAACACAAAATATAGTTTACATGTTAAATTTTAAAAGCCGCAGCAAACCTTACATGTTTGAAAATCAGAGGTGTTCTGTCACATTAGCAAACATGTAAGGTTTGCTGCGGCTTTTAAAATTTAACATGTAAACAGTATATACGTATGTGAGATTTTATATAAATATACACAGTTTTTTTTTTTTTTTGCAAATTTGTAAACTTAATTTTCTTTTAAAAAAATTGCCCAAAACCTTTTATGGCTTCATTTCAAGCTCTATAACTGCTCCTGGGCTACATCACTGACCTGTGCCATCCTTCCTATCCACCTGGTCTGTTTGCAGGAGAAGTTTAATCAGTGTGCAGGCAGATTGCATGGAGTGTGCGTCACAGTGTATTTTACAGTGGAAGCCAAGGCACCGGAATGAAGACACATGTCAGCAGAGATGATTCCCAGAGCGCGCCAAGTAAGCCAGCCAATCCGGGCAGCTCATCACGCGGGCCAATCAGGTGCAGAGACCGGACATCCCATCCAACCAATCACAGCCGATCTGTGATTGGTTGGGGTGGAGCAAGAAGCTCCGGAGCTAGGCCGAAGCCGGGGACTTTCCTACGGCCGAGGCTCCGGAGCACTCCGCGGATCGCCTAGTGTGCCGATCCGAACGGGGTGACCCGTTCGGATCACGGATCGGTGACGATCCGTTGCACCCCTACCTTAAACTAAGGGAACTTTCACACTGAGGCGCTTGGGCATCAGCAGTAAAGCTATAATCACTTTAGCATTAGGTGACCAGATTTTAAAATGGAATTCGGGGACATATTTTTTTTTTTTACTAGTAATGGCGGCATTCAGCTACTCTCTGCCTGTCGCCGCCGCTGCCCGCCTGACAGCCTGTCAAATCTTACTCTAGGTGGGGAGCAGAGGAAGATCACTCCACCAGGGAAGGCAAGGAGATAAGCAGGCAGGCAGGTGGCCGGGACTTGAGCCAAGGTAGAAGAACATGCAAGCGGAGCTGAATGGGCATGCACCCGAAAATGAAGAAATATTCCCTCCGCTCCGACCAGCACATGATCATCAGAAAGGGGCACAGATAATGGAAAAAAATACACCCCCCTAAGCTAGTTGGAACGGCGGAGCGGGGGGTGTGTAATTCAGAATCATATTTTTTTTTCTGCACTGACTGTCTTTGAAATTGCCCCAGCCTCTGTGCATATCCAATCCAGGGACAAAACCGTGGACAGACTTGGTTCGGGGACAGTGTCCTCAATCCAGGGACTGTGTCCTCAATCCGGGGACTGTCCCCTAAAACCGGGGATGTCTGGTCACCCTACTTTAGCAGCACTTTTCGGCCACTAGCGGGGCACGTTTAACCCCTGCTAGCGATCGAAAAAGGGTAAAAGGTGCCCGCAAAGCACCGCTGCAGCGGCGCTTTGCCCGCGCTTCAGTGGCTCTGCCATTGATTTCAATGGGCAGGGGCGCTGTAGGAGCGGTGTACAGTGTTGCTCATCTTACTTTTAAAAAGTAATTAGTTACAGTTACAAATTACTTCTCTGAAAAAGTAATTGCGTTAGTGACTCAGTTACTACATTGAAAAAGTAATAGTTACTCAGCAAAGTAACTGTGACTTTTTTTATGAATGACATGAGGAGGTCAGTACCGCGGACAGCGCTGACAGAAGCAATTAAAAAACAGACCCCTATATGGCGCTACAACAATGTGATTCGAGATACAGTCCAACCTGTGAAATAAAAGACATACAATACTCGGTGCAGCTGCCAACCACTGGAAGATGGACACAAGAACAAAAGAAGCAGCGCCATAGTAAAGTCTATGGCCCCGTACACACCTCCGAGAAACTCGACGGGCAAAACACATCGTTTTGCTCGTCGAGTTCCTTGTGAAGCCGCCGAGGATCTCGGCGAGCCAACTTTTCCCATTGACTAACGAGGAAATAGAGAACATGTTCTCTTTTTGGCCCGACGAGATCCTCGTCGGTTTCCTCTGCGAAAAGTGTACACATGACCGGTTTTCTCGGCAGAATACGTCTCCCATCGAGTTTCTTGCTGAATTCTGCCAAGAAAACCAGTCGTGTGTACGGGCCTATGAGTAAAGTTGTGTAACTTTATAGTCTATTGAAATTAAAATAACATGGGTATAGACACACACAAAAATAATGTACAAATTCATGTATAGAAGGTATAAAACAGTGAATCCAATAGGGTGCGACTGAGAGGAGTCCTGTGATGGAATGGTTAGTGAACACCAGTACATCTTACTATACCGCTGAAAAGATGGTACGATACTACACCCAGGATGGATGTAAACCACTGGTGGAGTAGCTGCAGTCAGTACCTCAGAAAGTCAGGTGGCCTGCGAAGACAGGAATGGCTGTTGTGAAGGGCCCAATGCAGGAGGTGACCAGTAGGGACAGAGCTCCACGGGAGATAACGACGAGCACCGCCGCTGTATGTACAGGGTGGACAGGCCTCACCGGGAAGCCGATGAACCGATGACCCCGCCGCACTGCCGCGTCAGATGGTCACGTGCAGCGTCACAGGGGGAGGAGGAGAACTGACGTCTGGGCTCCGGCTCCCAGTGATGATGTGACGGCAAAGGACCGGATCGGGTCCTTTCTTTTGTTCTTGGGCAGAAGCAATTACTCTGCTGCCATCTAGTGGCGGTAGATGTAATTGCGGTAACGCCGCCCAAGTATTGGGAACGGCGTTACCATGAGGGGAAGAGTAATCAGGTAGATTACTCGTTACCTTCAAAAGGGGCTGCGTTAGGTAACGGCGTTTATTTTAACCCCGTTGCTTACAACACTGGCGGTGTATACACCGCTCCTAAAGTGCCTCATCCTGCCAGCGCACCGCTCCAGTGTGAAAGCCCTCAGGCTGGCTTTCACACTGGAGTGACAGGAGTGGTGCTTTACAGGCACTATTTTTAGCGCTATAGAGCCTGTAAATCACCTCAGTGTGAAAATAGCCTAACTCCTTCTAAAACCAAATGTAGAGCCCCAGTAAGCTACTTTTGTTTAAATTTCGTTTTTAGCCTCCTTGTAGTCAGGGAGAGCAGCAATTGTTTAACTACTTGCCTACTAGCCACCCTCGTTATACGGCGGCAGTTTGGCTCCCCTGCGTGTATCACCGTAGGTGTATGGCACCGCTTTAAGGGGTATAGGGGGTGTCGTGCTCGCCACGTGACATAGGAGCCGATGCACATGCTTGGCAGCTGCGATGTCCACTGGCCACCCGCAATCGCTCCTGACAGAGACAGAATGGAGATCTGTCAATGTAAACAGTCCGATCACCGTTCTGTCAGGGGAGTAGAGAGTGATTGTCCGTTCCTAGTAATTAGGAACAGCGATCGGTCTCCTCCACCCGGTCGGTCCCTTTCACCCACAGTTAGAACACACACTGAGGGAACACATTTAAGCCCTTGATCACCCCCTAGTGTTAACCCTTCCCTGCCAGTGACATTTATACAGTAATCAGTGGCTGTTTTTAGCTCCGATCGCTGCATAAATGTCAGTGGTTCCAAAAAAGTGTCAAGTGTCAAAAACAAAAATTACATAAATCTATCCCATATTTTGTAGACGTTATAATTTTTGCTCAAACCAATCAAAATATGCTTATTGCGATTTTAACAAAAATATATAGCAGCCTAAACTGATGAAGAAATTTTCTTTTTGCTTTTTTAATTTGGGGCTATTTATCATAGCAAAAAGTAAAAAATATTGTGTTTTTTTCAAAATTGTTGCTCTTTTTTTGTGTAAAATATAAAAACCGCAGAGGTGATCAAATACCACCAAAAGAAAGCTCTATTTGTGGGAAAAAGGGACATAACTTTTGATTGGGTACAGCGTCACACGACCATTCAACTGTCAGTTAAATCGACGTAGTGCTGTATCGCAAATAATAGCCTGGTCATTAACCTCTTAAGCCCCGGACCAAAATGCAGCTAAAGGCCCAGGCCAGGTTTTGCGATTTGGCACTGCGTCGCTTTAACAGACAATTGCGTGGTTGCGTGACGTGGCTCCCTAACAAAATTGACGTCCTTTTTTTCCCACAAATAGAGCTTTCTTTTGGTGGTATTTGATCACCTCTGCGGTTTTTATTTTTTGCGCTATAAACAAAAATAGAGCGACAGTTTTGAAAAAAATGCAATATTTTTTACTTTTTTCTATAATAAATATCCCCCAAAAATATATAAAAAAACATTTTTTTTCCTCAGTTTAGGCCGATACGTAATCTTCTACATATTTTTAGTAAAAAAAATCGCAATAAGCGTTTATTGGTTAGTTTGCGCAAAATCTATAGCGTTTACAAAATAGGGGATAGTTTTATTGATTTTTTTTTTTTTTTTACTACTAATGGCGGCGATCAGCGATTTTTTTTGTGACTGCGACATTATGGCGGACACTTTTGACAATTTTGACACATTTTTGGGACCATTGTCATTTTCACAGCAAAAAATGCATTTAAATTGCATTGTTTATTGTGAAAATGACAGTTGCAGTTTGGGAGTTAACCACAGGGGGCGCTGAAGGAGTTATGTTTCACCTAGTGTGTGTTTACAACTGTAGGGGGGGTGTGGCTGTAGGTGTGACGTCATCGATTGTGTCTCCCTATAAAAGGGATGACACATTCAATGCAGCCGCCACAGTGAAGCACGGGGAAGCCGTGTTTACATACGGCTCTCCCCGTTCTTTAGCTCCGGGGAGCGATCGCGAGGGGGTGGCTAGAAACGAATAGCCGCCCCTCATCCCGGATCGCTCCCAGACGATTTCCGACCGCCGCATATACCGGGGGGGACCCCCGACCCATGTCTAGGCAGGGACGTACGGGTACGTCTATCTGCCTGTACGTCCCTGCCAGTGACATTTATACAGTAATCAGTGGCTGTTTTTAGCTCCGATCGCTGCATAAATATCAGTGGTTCCAAAAAAGTGTCAAAAGTGTCTGATCTGTCCGCCGCAATGTCGCAGTCCCGATAAAAATCGCAGATTGCCATTACCAACAAAACAAAAGTTACATAAATCTATCCCATATTTTGTAAACGTTATAATTTTTGCGCAAACCAATCAAAATATGCTTATTGCGATTTTAACAAAAATATATAGCAGCCTAAACTGATGAAGAAGTTTTCTTTTTGTTTTTTTAATTTGGGGCTATTTATCATAGCAAAAAGTAAAAAATATTGTGTTTTTTTCAAAATTGTTGCTCTTTTTTTGTTTATAGTGTAAAATATAAAAACCGCAGAGGTGACCAAAAGAAAGCTCTATTTGTGGGAAAAAGGGACATAACTTTTGATTGGGTACAGCGTCACACGACCGTTCAACTGTCAGTTAAAGCGACGTATTGCTGTATCGCAAAAAATAGCCTGGTCATTAAGGGGGTAAATTCTTCCAGGGCTGAAGTGGCTAAAAAAGAACTCCAGGTTTTTACACAATTTACATCACTAAGAATAAGAATTGTGAGGTTTTTTGTATTTAATAGTCTTATTTTTTAATTGATATTTTAATCCATAATAGGTTTCTTGTTTGCAACCACACATATCCAGATCAATCACAAAAAGTAAAACATGCAGCATTTTTCCTGCACGGGGATGCAGTAAAATGCAACATAAAGCGCACCAGAATGCACTGGCACGCATTGAAAACATACTGAAGTGCGGTGAAAAAAAAAGCACATGGAGTGTTTTTGTGCTGTGATCCAGCCTTTATAGATGATTGTTCCAATCAGCACCTCATATTTGAACATTCAGCCATCATTTGTCTATGGTCAGGGTTAGGCACTGTGCTCAGCACTCTGTGCCCCACCAACACCAGGGATGATGGCACAGCAAGCGCGCGGTACAGTAAAACAGCACGCATGCGCACTACAGACCACAGCCAGCACGTCACGTGGGCGAGGCAGAAGGAGCTGACCAGCACGATGCCAGAGAGAGTCGCATGCGTGGTAAAGCGATTGGAGGCGACGCTTTAGCGACCACTCACAGGGCGCATGCGCCATGAAATGTAAACCGATGTTTCGTCAGATTAGGCGGCCCATCAGAATTTGTAACGGAAGTGACGTTTCGTCGCCGCCATCTTTCTACACCCCACACTCGTCCACAGTAACGATACACTGAGAAGGCGGTAAGCGGACACCTTGTTACACCCACCGGAGTCTTGCATTTCACACTTGTGAGGTGGGGAGGGAGGGCTGCGCGTGCGCAGAGTGTGTTAGGCCGTAGTTGCGCACTTGTAATGAGGAGGAGGGTTGTTGCTGTTGGCAGATTCCTGTGAGCATCGCTGGAGCCTTCGGTGGGCCGCCTGAGGACTCCGGACGCGCAGAGCTCTGTATGGAGAGTGGAGAATGGCTCCTTTCCCGGAAGAGGTGGATGTGTTCACCGGGCCGCACTGGAGGATGAAGCAGCTGGTCGGGCGCTACTGTGACAAGGTGAGGGAGCGTTGCTGGGTACGGGGGAGGTGTGTGGGATGGTGCAGGCCATAGGTGGCTCTCAGGTCATCATATCATCTGTAAAGGTGTATATAAGGTGACCATACACTGTACAATCTCCTCTCTATCTACCAGCTGTGCGATCTAGTCCTGCTGCGATCTAGTCCTAGGCTAGTCCTGCTGCGATCTAGTCCTAGGCTAGTCCTGCTGCGATCTAGTCCTAGGCTAGTCCTGCTGTGATCTAGTCCTGCCGCGATCTAGTCTCGGGCTCGCACTGGTGCGATCTAGTCCTGGTGCGATCTAGACCCGGGCTCGCACTGGTGCGATCTAGTCCCGCTGCGATCTAGTCCTGGTGCGATCTAGTCTCGGGCTCGCACTGGTGCGATCTAGTCCTGGTGCGATCTAGACCCGGGCTCGCACTGGTGCGATCTAGACCCGGGCTCGCACTGGTGCGATCTAGTCCCGCTGTGATCTAGTCCCGGGCTCGCACTGGTGCGATCTAGTCCCGCTGTGATCTAGTCCCGGGCTCGCACTGGTGCGATCTAGTCCCGCTGTGATCTAGTCCCGGGCTCGCACTGGTGCGATCTAGTCCCGGGCTCGCACTGGTGCGATCTAGTCCCGGGCTCGCACTGGTGCGATCTAGTCCCGCTGTGATCTAGTCCCGGGCTCGCACTGGTGCGATCTAGTCCCGCTGTGATCTAGTCCCGGGCTCGCACTGGTGCGATCTAGTCCCGGGCTCGCACTGGTGCGATCTAGTCCCGGGCTCGCACTGGTGCGATCTAGTCCCGGGCTCGCACTGGTGCGATCTAGTCCCGGGCTCGCACTGGTGCGATCTAGTCCCGGTGCGATCTAGTCCCGGGCTCGCACTGCTGCGATCTAGTCCCGCTGCGATCTGGTCCCGGGCTCGCACTGCTGCGATCTAGTCCTGAGCTAGGACTTCAGATCTAGTTGCACCCCCTTCCCCCTGGTATGACAGATACCCGGGTAAGAATGATTAAGATATTTGCCAGCACACCACAGATCATCAAGTTGAGTCCAAGGAGGTGTTTTTATTGAAGCAAGATCACATCATAATAAAGTCAGTGCAACGTTTCAGAGCCATGCAGGACCCCTTTGTCAGGTATGTGATCACATCGTTGCATACCTGATGAAGGGGTCCTGCATGGCTCTGAAACGTTCCACTGACTTTATTATGATGTGATCTTGCTTCAATAAAAACACCTCCTTGGACTCAACTTGATGATTCGTAGTGTGCTGGCAAATATCTTCATTGTGGCTTTCTGATCCAGTCTTCAGCTGGTGGTTGCTATAGCACCCAAAACTCCAAAGCGATGGGAATGTAGCGTATCACTTCCAGGTGAGATTACCGCAGCAAGGTATGTGTGGCCCACCCCCTCTGTCTTCTGGGACACGCACAGATTCACTGCCGCTTTCCCTTAGACCCTGTTCCCACTGGGTCGTTTTGCAGGCGCTATTGTGCTAAAAATAGCGCCTGCAAACCGACCTGAAACAGCCACTGCTGTCTCTCCAGTGTGAAAGCCCCGAGGGCTTTCACACTGGAGCGGCGCGCTAGCAGGACGGTAAAAAAGTCCTGCTAGCATCTTTGTAGCGATGTGTATACCGC
Source organism: Rana temporaria (assembly GCF_905171775.1). Lineage (NCBI taxonomy): Eukaryota > Metazoa > Chordata > Amphibia > Anura > Ranidae > Rana > Rana temporaria. The sequence goes on from NC_053489.1 coordinate 610,847,595, forward strand.
TCCTGCCCATTGAAATCAATGGGACACCATGGCTATACCGCCGGCAAAGTGCCTCTGCAGAGTCGCTTTGCGGTGGTTTTTAACCCTTTCTCGGCCGATAGCGGGGGTAAAACTGCCCCGCTAGTGGCCAAATAGCGCCACAAAATTGGTGGTAAAGCGCTGATAAAAATAGCGCCACTTTACCGCCGACACTAATCCCGCCCCAGTGTGAAAGGGGCCTTGGCAAAAGATGCAGGCTCCTGCACCAAATTGAAGAATTGGCTTGGGTGAGGACATCGCTGGATTCCTGGACATGTAAGTGTCCTAATAAAAGTCAGTGGTTACAGTATTTGTAGTGGCTGACTTTTTGTTTGTTTAGGGGCAGACTGGAGCTCCCCTTTAAGGCTGCTTTCACACTGGGGTGGGCATTGATGGTAAAACGCTGATAGTTTTAGCGACGCTTTACCGTAGTTTTAGCGGCGCTAGTGGGGCGCCCATGTGATGCTGCTGCCTAAGCGCTTTGCAGGCACTTCAGCATTGGTGTCCATTCACTGTATAAACTAGGGTTGTCCCGATACTAGTATCGGGACCGATACTGAGCATTTGCGCGAGTACTCGTACTCGCGCAAATGCTCCCGATGCTCACCCGATACTTTTTTTTTTTCTAGAGAGCGGGCGGAGAACGGAGCAGAGCATTCCTGAAAGAGAAAGCCAAGCCCCCCCCCAGCTTTCATTTGAATAGCTGTGTGTTCCCCGCCTTGTCATATATAGCCCCTCCCCCTTGTCCGGGCACTTTGATAGACAGATCACCCATCCATTAGATGGGTAATCTGTCTATCAAAGTGCCTGGACAAGGGGGAGGGGCTATATATGACAAGGCGCGGCGTGGAACACACAGGTTCTCTTCCAGGTTCAGGCAGCCTGAGTCCTGATGGCACATTGCAAGGTTCCTCCTCCTCGTGCTGCTGTGTTGACATTCATATCCCAAGTGACTGTAGGAGACCTAAGTATCGCCTGAGCAAGAATGGAGGCAGGGGGTGGGGTGGAAAAAAATGTAAACATAAAAAATTGCATGCATCTTGGAGGGGGATAGATTTCAATAAGGTGAGAGTCCACTTTAAGTAAGCACACTTCAACAATCCTCACTCATGATCCACTGATTGCAGGCTCCTGTATGTTGCTGTTCCTGCAAAAATGTCAAGTAAACTTTGCCTTTAAACACTTCATTACTGGGCACTTAAACCCCCTTCGTGCCCAGACCAATTTTTAGCTTTCAGTGCTGACGCATTTTGAATGACAATTGCGCGGTCATACAACACTACCCAAATTATATTTTTATCATTTTTTTCCCACAAATAGAGATTTCTTTTGGTGGTATTTGATCATCTCTGCGATTTTTATTTTTTGCGCTATAAACAAAAAAAGACAGAAAATTTGGGGAAAAAAACACTATTTTTTTACTTTTTGTTATAATAATAATATCCCAATTTTTTTTAAAAAATATATATTTTTTTCCTCGGTTTAGGCCGATACGTATTCTTCTACATATTTTTGTTAAAAAAAAATCCCAATAAGCGTATTTGATCGGTTTGCGCAAAAGTTATAGCACCTACAAAATAGGGGATAGATTTATGATAATTTTTTTTTTATTAGTAATGGCGGCGATCTGCGTTTTTTTTTTTTTGTCAGGCCTGCGATATTGCGACGGACACATTGGACACTTTTGACACAAATTTGGGACCATTCAGATTTATACAGCGATCAGTGCTATAAAAATGAACTAATTACTGTATAAACGTGACTGGCAGGGAAGGGGTTAACACTAGGGGGTGAGGAATGGGTTAAATGTATTCCCTGGGTGTGTTCTAACTGTGTGGGGGGGAGGGGACTGACTGGGGGGGTGACCGATGCTGTGTCCCTATGTACAAGGGACACAGATCGGTCTCCTCTCCCTAACAGGACGTGGAGCTCTGTGTTTACACACAGAGCTCCACGTCACCGCCGATCGCGTGTACCCGGCGGAAATCGCGGCCGGCAGGTACACGCATCGGCTTCCCAGCGATGTGCCGGCACAGTGTTTACTCGCTGCGCACCCCCCAGCGGCGCACGCGGGTAATGCACAGAAAAAGACATCCACTCAGCACTTGAGAGCCGCGCTGTGGACGTCTTTTGTCTATAGCGTGGATCTCAAGTGGTTAATGCAGTTGGATTGTGCCCTCTATGGTCATTTTAACTTGCATATTCAGTCATAGAAATGCATGTTTAGGGTTTTTCAGTACATCTCAGTCAGAAATCCACTCGTGCTGATTCATCCTCCGCCATCACACAAGAATGACTGTAGACATCGTGATCACTGACGACATGCTCTGCTGAAATGGACAAGATCAGGTGACTGCCTTCAGTAATACTGTGTCAGTCACAATGACTAGTTGCAATGGGGTCAGATAGCTTCCAGAAGGTCAAGGAGTGCTGTCAGTGAGCCTTTGTTTGTGTTTTTTTTTGTTTTTTTGTTTGCATAGCCTTGTATGAGAATGCAGTCATTGACACATGTAGTGGAAGTTGCACTTTTTAGGGCTTGATTACACTTCAAAACAAGGCTCCAGACATGCTTTGTTAAAGCTCTCTGAATGCCAGTCAAAGTGCCTGTCCCTAAATAAAATGGTTAGCTAACAAGCCTGTTCGCACCTTTCGTTTGCTTTAAAAATTGTATCCCATGTTGCTTTGGTGCTTCAAAACCTCCATAGAAGCCTATGGAAAAGCTCGCTTGAAGCATCTGCAGCTTTCAAGATGGTTTAAAGGGGATGTAAAGGCAATTTTTATTTTCTAAATAACAAACATGTTATACTTCCACTGTGCAGCCAGTTTTGCACAGAGTGGCCCCGATCCTGGTCTTCTGGGGTCCCTCGGCGGCTGTCTCGGCTCTTCCCCGCAAAAACTAACCACCTTCATGGGAGCGCTCTCACATGGGTGTTAGTTCTTGTGAGCGTGCTCCCGTGATACAGCCGGCGGCTATAGCCACTCGCTGTATCACTCGGCGCCAGTGCGCTGCGTCATTGGATGTGAATGACAGCAACGCGAGCCAATGGCTGTGCTGCTTTTAATCCATCCACTCTAGCCAATCACGGCTAGGCTGAGCGGCGAAGACGACATCGGGGGTGAGCGCAGCAGGTGAACGGGCTCAGGTAAGTAAAACTGGGGGGGCCGGTATTGTCGGATGTTTTTTTCACCTTAATGCATAGGATGCATTAAGGTGAAAAGACATGGACCTTTAGTTTGCCTTTAATTCAGCTCCACCGAAGCATTACAGAAGCATGTTGAAGTGGTAGGTGCTTTAATGTGTGTAGGAGTCAAAGCAATTGTAAATGAGCCCTTAGAGTAGCTACCATGTTTTTTTCTTGATCAATTACTTTTATTTTTTTTGTCATTATTCGTTTCAGCTTTTTTGAAGTTGGCAGGTAACCATATTTTTGGTTGGTGCATTCTCTTAAAGTGGTGGTAAAGTTAGAGTGAAAGCTACAAAAATGGGCCCCCCCGCAGGTACCTAGTATGCACTGCATACTAGTACATTATGATAGACTTTTCGAAAAACTCTTCCATGTTCATTCATTCTTCTGGGTTTTGGATGCTTGATTGGCCGTGGTGATGCCACTATCACGCATGTGTATGGGAGTCACATTGCTAAGGCACAGAGAGCAGGCCGTAAATGTGAGCTATGCATGAGCACGGCTTAAATTGGACCTGAAACGGTGAACCAGCACGCACCGGTGAACCGAGCCTTAAAGAGACGACCCTTTTCTGACCCTTGCTGCTTACACGTTAAAATCAAGAACCCCCGGTCAACGAGGAGATGAACTGCACACATGGTGGTCTTGCCCCTATCTTGTAAGATTTTGGTCAAGGGTCTTTGGCCTACTATCCTCCCTATTTCATGTTCCCTTCCGTAAGGACCCCAAATTTGCATTACTCCATTGCCCGATCCCGGGCCTTTTCTCTCACCAGCAGAAACTAGCCATATACTTATTATGATCCATGAAAAAATATCCAGTGTCCCCCACGACTCCCATGCAAAATTCCTTAAGGTATGGGCCCCGTGGTGGTCCTATACACTCCCTAATCCACACCCTACTAGTCTAGGACTCTAAATTTAATTTGACCCCATCTCCAGCCTAGGGGACTCTCCTTTCTCTTTCCCACTCCTTCTTTGCTTCTGGGCCTTTTGCTCGCTGCTTCTTTTTTTTTTGTTTCTTCATTATTATTTTATTTCCCCCCCCCCCCCTCCCCCTGTTCTGCGGTCAACTCCGCTCCCCCTTGTCTGCCTTGGCCCCTGGGTCTTATGGCTCAGGCATAACGCAGTGACCCCCGGCCCTGGCTGGTGGGTCTGTGTCAGTTTATAATCTATACCCTTATAATATATTTATCATGTACTTTTACATGTATCTGTTTCTCCTTTTTTCATATTTCAATAAAAACATTGTACCAGAAAATCAAGAACCCCCAAACATAATAAAATATATATAATGCATCAATGTGAAAAAACATGAGACTTTACAACCCCTTTAAAGCGGATGTCCGCTGAAAAAAAGTAAATATTAAAAGCCAGCAGCTACAAATACTGCAGTTGCTGACTTTTAATATTAGGACACTTACCTGTCCTGGAGTCCAGCGCCGTCCGCAGCAGAGGATGAGCGATTGCTCGTCACTCTGCTGCGCCCCCCCGCCATCCACGGTGAGGGAACCAGGAAGTAAAGCGCTCCGGCTTCACTGCCCGGTTCCCTACGGCGCATGCGCGAGTCGCGCTGCGCCATGCTGACTGGCTCCCGCTGTGTTCTGGGAGCCAAGTGTTTCCCAGAATACACTGGGGGGGGGGGGATATGACATTTTGCCCGCAGACTGTGTGGCCGGAAGTGGGTGCAAATACCTGTCTTTAGACAGGTATCTGCCCCCCCTCCCCCTGAAAGGTTTCAAATGTGACACCGGAGGGGGATGGGGGAGGGTTCCGATCAGCTGGAGTTCCACTTAAGGGTGGAGCTCCGTTTTAAGGCCAATTTTTTTAGCAGAGACCCTAGAGAATAAAATGGCGGGCATTGCAATATTTTTGTCACACCATACATGCTCATGTAACATGCTCCCAAGGGTAAACTTATCCGCACACTGCTGAAAATATAGCTAGTAGTAGTGACATTTGAAATGAATTTGTTCTGTATTGCTGAAGACATTTCTCATCTTCTCTAAGCCGCTTCTTGCTTTACTGTTTTGCATAAACTATGAAACGACTTCAACATTATACAATTTCAGTTCAGCGTGTTAATCCATAGACCTAGATAAATAAGAACTTTTACTGACCGCTGCAAGTGATACGAAGTCCAAGGAAACATTTATGGGAAATGTCACATTGTACAAAATTGAGACATCGGAAGGAAGTGATGACTAATGTTTTCAAATGCCAAAACCCGTATGTCTTGAACTACCTCAGGAAAACAAATCTATCAGAACCAACTTGGTAATGTTTTTTCAGTAAAGTTTATATACGGATACTGCAGAATGAAAGCATGTGTCGTTGGCACAGCCTTGTGCGTTCTGTAAAGTGCCCCAAGTTGAACAGGGTAATGGTACACAATAGTAAAAGCCAGAAAGTTTTCATGAACGGGGTGTATGCAACACATCTGAGGAGGAAGACCTTGGATAGCTGTGGCCACCATGCAAATGCATTGCAATGAAAGGGTGTCAGCGGCCACAGCTATTCATGGCTGCTCGTATGACCAGCCTATACCTGTGGTGATTGAAGCTGGATGCAGTGTTTTCAGGCTTCATTTGGCTGCTTGCTTGTCCTAGGAAATTGAATAACTTAAAGTAGAAGTTTGGTCTAAACTTGTCTAATCTTAAACCTGCTTCCACTCCCATTCTAAGTCCTATACTAACAAGCCTGTGTATACTTATCTATTTCCTGGGCACTCCGCTCTGGTCATGTGATCTTCCCAGTGGCTGGCATCCGGGGAGAGGAGAGATTGGTGACTGGCTGCAGTGCCTGGGTGGCGAGGTCACCAATAGGCTTACTATAGGGCATCTGTTGTCGGCTGCCACTCTTCCCCTGAACCCAGCGCTGGGAGCTGATCACATGACCGGCTAAGAGCTCCCTTAGAATAGATAAGTATACACATCTTTCATCTACAACAGTGGTTCTCAACCTTCTAGTGCCGTGGCCCCTTGATAAAATTTCCCAAGTTGTGGGGACCCCTAACAGTAAAATTATTTGAATAGCGTGGGTTGTCAGCACCCAACCCACGGACATTTAGCGCTCCCTGATCTCTTCCCCTCGTAATTTATTAAAACATCTTATGGTACATTTTAGGATGTACCTCTCTCTTCTCCTTTTTTTCCCTTTCAGCTCTCTCATTCCTGATTTCTTGTTTTTCCCCCCCATCCCTCTCTCTAGCCATCTTTCTTGTTCTTCTTTTTTTTACCCTTTTTTTTGTTCCCCCCCCCCCTCTTTTCCTCTCCCTTCCATGTATTGTTTATTTTATTTCTTCTCTTACTCCTTGGTGGGGGCAATGGGATGAGTGGCAGTGCTGGTGGGGGCAATGGGATGAGTGGCAGTGCTGGTGGGGGCAATGGGATGAGTGGCAGTGCTGGTGGGGGCAATGGGATGAGTGGCAGTGCTGGTGGGGGCAATGGGATGAGTGGCAGTGCTGGTGGGGGCAATGGGATTAGTGGCAGTGCTGGTGGGAGGTGGGATGAGTGGCAGTGCTGGGGGAAGTTCTGATCAGCCAACTCAGGTTCTCTTGATCAAGGTCATCTGCTGATCTGAGAACTGTAGTGGGGACTTTTAATGGGCAACTATAATCACAGGTAGCGTTACTCACTGTGTCTCCGACTTGGTGGTGTCTCGTAGCAGTGACACCTATGCTGAAATCAGGAGACAGGGTGTCCTCCAGCCCCTCACATTTCACATTCCTCACCAGTCAGCTGACCTCTAGTCTCTGCCCCCCAGCCATGTGGTGAACTGAATGGGCGGCTGCGGGCTCCAGGAACAGTCCTGCTGGGCGGAAGCAAAAAGGTGGGCAGAGCAGTGTGGGCTTCAGGAACAGGTCAGGTGACCCCTGGCAAATCATCATTCGACCCCCAAAGGGGTCCCGACCCCCAGGTTGAGAACCACTGATCTACAAGCTTGTTTAGTATAGGACTTAACATGGGGGTGGGAGCAGGTTTATAATTAGATTAGATTTAGACTGGACTTCTACTTTATGGCCTTGGAAAGTTCATAACCTGAAGATATAGTGCAGCAACCTCTATATTTCATGTAGAATGTAGCAAACACCACCTGTGCCAAGCTGTCAACCCAACATCCACTAATCAAAAGGTTGGCACCAGGGTGTGCAATCCACATACAATCTTCTTTATTTTATACCCATAGGGATCCAAAAGGATCCAATATTTTTATTCACAGGTTCCCTTTAAACAGAATTAGTTTAATGTTTACAGTTTTAATCTGACCAGGCATAATGGCTTGGCACACCCAGATAAAATGTCTTTCTGTTTTGTAATATGCATGCCATTGCGTGTGAATTCCGGTTAGGGCCTTGTTGTTTTATGCTTTTCGCAATAGCTGTCATCGGCATTTTTATGCACAGCACTGATTTCCTGCGTATTTGTAACACGCGTACTAGTTTGAGCTTGGTTGATGTGTTACTGTAAAGCTTGTTCCTTTTCTGTGCGCTTAGCCTCCACCTTCATGAACGTTCATTACACTTTGTACAGCTTGTGTGTGGTCTGTTTTTTTCTCCCCTCCTGCGTTCTATTTTTGTAATATTTATAATTTTCTTTAAAAGGTGTTTATGTGCATTGATGCATAATAAATACATCAATCATGCAGGGCTTGACAAATTCACTCTGAAGCTAGGAGCCAGCTAAAAAGTTAGGAGCCAGTTTTTTATTTGGTATGACTCCATGATGAGCCCACTCAGAACAGTCAGGTTCAACATCTGGGTCATATATTGTCCTTGTGGAAAAGGCTGCACATAGAGGCGGGCGGCAGCAATAGGCAGGTGGTGGCACGTTTAGGGGGAAGCCTTCTATCTGAAGACTGCCCAGAATCAGTATCGGACAACTTATGTACAGGGCTGTACCCCACGCTGCCCTACATGGGGCTTACATTGTGTTAAGAGAGGAAATCCTGCGCTACTGGGTATCGGCAGCCCCGTGAAAAAATACAAGCATTTAAATTAAATAAAAAGGATAAGGGAACAGCTCCTATCCTGTTATTTGATAACATCAAAAATTCTTAAAATGGGGAAAAAAAGAGGGGGAGCGCTAATTGCATCTTTTAGTGGTTTGCAAGACTTGATATTTTTTTACATGAAAATAGTTGGACTTTATAATTGGAAAATATATCGCACACACACACACACACACACACACACACACACACACACACACACACACACACACACACACGTGAATTAAGAATTATTGTGTTTTTTGCACATGAATTAAGTAATATTTGATGCATTGCACAGGTTATGGGTGATTTATATTTGCTGCAAAAGGAGAATTTACAAATGAACTATGTAATAAAAACAAAATATAGAATATGATAAAGCAGACATTTATAAACTCTGCATCCAGTTGATGATAAAAAAAAAAAAAAAACACAATTTAGTGTGTGCCCGGGCTGGACACGTTGGCAGGCAGGTGATTACCTCCTCACGGCTTTCCAGCATTTCTATGAACTGCTCCCGGCTCAGCCTCTCCTCCAGCTAGAAGAGCAGGGCGCTCTGGTGCTGGGATCCTACCGTGTTCCTGAATCGGGCCGCCGCCTTTCTGAACTTGGCCACCACCTCCCGCAATACTCTGCGGGAGGACGGCAGCAGCAGTGGGGATGACAGGCCGCTGGGGATCCCCAGCTGGACTAAACTCTGTTGGCTGCTTGCTGTTCCTGTGACTGTTGCTGCGCTCTCTCCCTGCTTCATCCCCGCTACCACCGCTAATTGCGGTACCAGACAGTGCTCTGTGTCCAGAGGGCCTACGAAGTCCCAGGTTCACCTCCACTTTCCCGGCCAAGAACCTGCCCTGTAGCAGAGGCGCCTGTCACTGACAAAAGCAAAGGTGCCAGGGCACAATTTCTAGTCGCAACGACAACCTGGCGCCTGGGATTTGTCGAGCCCTGCATCAATGCACTTTATATACAGTTAGAAATACGTGCTCCATTCTCAGCAGTGGGGACTGGTGTTTTTTTTTGGGGGGGGGCAGCCGCGAGAGGCAGAACGGTGATCTGCCAGTGTAAACAAGGCGGATCCCTGTTCTGACGGAAGTAGAGAGAGCTCAGCTGTTCCTAGTGATAGGGAACAGCGATATTTTCTCTGTCAGTCTCCCATACAGTTGGAAACGCCTCCCTAGCGAACACTTAACCCCTTCCCTGACCAATGCCATTCATACAGTGATCAGTGCATTTTTCTAGCACTGATCGCTGTATTGGTGTCGCTTGAGGTCATATTTATCTGCTGCAACGCTGCTAAATATCGCAAACCACCACCTCCTACTAGTAAAAGCAATAAAAAAAAATAAAGTCCCTAAATCTTTCCCCTATTTTTGAAAACGATATATCTTTTGCACAAATCAATATACGCTTATTGCGATTTTACCAAAAATATGTAGCAGAATATGTATTGGCCTAAACTGATTATTTTTATATGTTTTATAGCAGAATATTTTTTTTCCAAATTTGTTATCTTTTTGTTTATAGCGCAAAAAATAAAAACCGCGGAGGTGCTGAAATACAACCAAAGGGAAGCTCCATTTGTGGGGAAAAAAGGATGTACATTTTGTTGGGTACAATGTTGCCCCTCTGCAATTGTCAGTTAAAGTGACGCAGTGCCGTATCGAAAAAAAATCGTGCATGTTGGAGAAGAGCTAAAATCTTTCTCCTGTATATGTAAAGGGGACCACCACGTTTGCTCATTATAGTAGCCTTTATCAATGTTTTCACCAAGATTGGCACAACGTTTACCCATTTTCCACGTGAGAAATGAATACATTTATAAATGGGCCCCATACATGGTATGTTGGCTACTTCACATGTGTTCAGAGGCCTGTACAGCGTGCAAGAGCCTTTTGTGTCTGGAGCAGCATGCAGGAAGCTTATGTTGGTCAATGAAGATGCAGCGACTGTACAAAGTCACCTGCACTTCCAAGGATGACCGGCATAGAGGGACAGGTACATGACACCGGATGCATACTCTTAGCATTTGGGGCATGCCAGTCAAACTCTATTGAGTGCCCCCCATACAGCTGCTGCATCTCCACTGACTTCCATAGCAGATTTGCATGCCATATGGGCCTATGTGTCAGTGTCAGGCTTTATTGATTGTGTTCTACCGTTCCTCTGTCAACACTAGACTGACAAAGTAGTGCAGACTCTAGCTGTGGTACTTGTCTCTATCTTGACCAGTACTAAAACAAAAGTACAAATTGTGTTTAGTATATTGCGGGATGATGTGTGTATGAAGTTGAGTGTCTTGCTCCCCTGATGATTAAATGGCAGATCTTGGGAGATGGTGAGAATATAAATGGAATCACTTTGCCTTTTATTATTCTAGAATCCTTAAGCTGGCAATAAATTACACCGTATTTTTCGTTCTGCCAGGCAGCTGAATGAAAACAACTGAGCTGATTTACCCATCCACACATTTGAGGGGGGTGAGAAAATCACACCTACTGTGTTATTGTTAACAGAATACAATGATCAGTGCTGCCGCCCATTGGCTGCATGTGCTGATTGAGAAAAATGTTTCTAACAAGCCTGTTCATGAAAAGTTGATCACACACATATAGGGATATCTATCCTATCTATCCTATCTATCTATCCTATCTATCTATCCTATCTATCTATCTATCTATCTATCTATCTATCTATCTATCTATCTATCTATCTATCTATCTATCTAATAAAATTATCGAACATGTCATTTTGCTGTTTTCCCCGAACCAGATCAGCTGGCTGAGTCTTCCAATTGTGCTGACATCTATAGACCTAAAGACTGTATTTTATAGAGCTGATATAAATAAGGAATAAAGGGACTTTTTGGCATCTTTAGTGTGCACCCACCACTTCTTCATCCCATATCCTTTGCGCTGCAGAGTTTTGCACCCGTGGGAGGAGACACTTTCCCAGCACTTTCCTGTGCGGTGCTGTACCGATTTCAAAAAGTAGTTTCTGTACTGCTTTTTGCGATTTCTGCTCATGATTTACAGAAACCTGCACAGATGTCTCTAATCGCGGCCGCAATCGGGACTGCCGGCGGGAGTGAAATTGTGCGAGTTCAACTGAACTTGCACAGGTACATTCCTGCAGCCCAGTGTGAACCTGGGCTGTACCTTTTACTTTGTAAAAGTAGTCATGCGGGCAGAGCTAGACATCGGCTTTTCATTTTAGTACATTGCTGCAATCATGTCACCAAGTTCCTCATGTTGCAATGTCATTGGCTGTTCTTGCTGAACTCCTGGAATTAAGCCATGCATCACAGGTGCTGGGACTTTATAACCAATGACATGTTACCTATGAGAGCTTGGCCTTCTAAATGTTGACAGTATTCATGCCTGCATTTTTTTTAATGTCTCCAAACAGTACAGATTTGATTTAGGGGAAGAGTGCTGAAAACATTTTGTTGGTCTGCTGGATTGCAATTTCAGGTTGTTGGTCTGTTCACGGTTCTGCCCTCTGTGTCCTGCACTGTAATTTCTCCATACTAAGGCTATTCAGAGAGTCAGGAGATGCACAGGGTGCAGTAACCTGTAACAATTCTATTTCAGTTTACTGTGGCCACATACATTTCATACAGGGTGTGGTTGGGATACTATTAAACATTCGGAATTTAAATGTTTGGTATTAATAAAGAACTACCGCTTCATCAAATTCTATAAATCACGCATTTCTTTGTACACATTTCTGTTGTATAAACTTTTAAAAGCGTCTGACATATAATGTACTCCTAACTTGTGAGATGACCTGTTTGAACAGAATTAATCTGTTTGTTCTATTTCCTCTTGCAGCTTTCCAAGACCAACTTTTCCAACAACAATGACTTCCGAGCTCTTCTGCAGTCCCTTTATGAGACCTTCAAGGAGTTTAAGATGCATGAGCAGATTGAGAATGAGTGCATCATTGGCCTGCTGCAGCAACGTAGCCGGACCGTGTACAATGTACACTCTGACAACAAGCTGTCTGAAATGCTCGTTCTGTTTGAGAGGGGTCTGAAAAACATTAAGGTAAACTATGCGTTAGGAATGCTTGAGGTCGCCATTACCTAGGATGGATTGAACAGCTGATAAAATACACACCTACTGATGGTTAAGGGGTCAAAAAAGAAAAAGAAAATACATTTGTGCAGACACAGGTGTGCTTTAGCCTAGGTTCACATCAATGCGATTTGACATGCCAAATCAGCGGCAATGGCACCATCCTGATCAGTGCATTGCAGCACCGATTCCCAAAAGTAGTTTGTGTACTACCTTTGGCGACTTCAGAGTTCAGCTGAACTCACACAATTTCAATCCCGCTGTCAGTGTGAACCTAGGCTCACAGATATTTATAGCAGAAAGTGCTCATTATAAATGCCCCCCCTAACTAGTTTTATTGCTGGTATACAATAAGATCTAGAAACTATAATTGTCACCATAAAGGATAAGTTCACCTTTGTGAACATGTTGCATCCATATTTGTGGTGTAACTTGTACAGCATCTGCCTGCTCTTTAAAAAGAGCTCCGCCTACACGGCTGCATCATTCATTCAGTGTTCTGGGAATTAATGAACTACTAGTACCATCGACCTTTGTGGTTGTTGGCTTGTAGTTTTCAATGAACTACCATGGCGCTGGTGAGCACTCTAGGTAGTTCATTGATCATCCTGTAATTCAGTAACTACCTACCTGCATGGGAGATCTGGGCATACAGCTACACAGTCTGCAGGAGCCTGAGATTGCGCCAGTGATTTTTTTTTTTTTTTTTTTTTTCCTGGTGAACTAATCTTTTAAAGGAAAGCAGAATAATACCTATGGCATACCAGCAGACATACTGCTGTTAAAGATAGAAGGGGCTAATGAAACCCTTAAAGCAGTAATCCATTTGAAACTTTTTATTTTACTTTTCTTTCCTCCTAGTGGAAAATTGCCATGCTCTAGTTACCTTTTGTTAAGCTCCAGTACTTCCTTCTCGGCTCCGTTCCATCAGTCGTCTTTGGGCACAATGACGTCATTGTCTGTCTTCTTATTTCCTGAGCCCAGTCTGTGGTTGCATCATAATGCAGCCTGAGCTCACAGGACTCTAGTATTAAAGTGGTTGTTAACCCAGTACAATTCTCCATCCCCTCTGTAACATAACAATATGTGTGCCTGTGTTATACAAAAATGCTGCCAATCTGTACCTATATCAGAGCTTCTTTTGGCGCTCACGTGACTCTGCTCTCTCTCCTCCACTATAGTGGTCAGCTGGGCAGAGAAAACATGGTCTGTTTACAGGGGGAGGGTATAGCCAGGCAGGATCAGCCAGGTTTTTTGGGTTGTAGAAGGGGCAAAATAACACAAGCACTGTGCTGTTCATGCTTTTAGGGTAACAAACAATTTAACCACTTCGCCTATTTTTAAAACTTGCCGTTTACAAGTTAAAAAATAGTTTTGCTAGAAAATTTCTTGGAACCCCCAAACATATTATAGAGATATAAAAATTCTAACACCCTAGAGAATAAAATGGCGGTCGTTGCAATACTTTCTGTCACACCGTATTTGCACAGCGGTCTTACAAGCGCACTTTTTTGGGGGAAAATACTTTTTTGAATTAAATAAGACAACAGTAAAGTTAGCCCAAAAGATGATACGCTGAGTAAATTAATACCCAACATGTCACGCTTCAAAATTGTGCGTGCTCGTGGAATGGCGACAAACTTTTACCCTTGGGGAAAAAAAAATCTCCCATAGGCATGTTTTGAGTTAGAGGAGGTCTAGGGCTAGAATTATTGCTCTCGCTCCAACCATCGTAGCGATACCTCACGTGTGGTTTGAACACCGTTTGCATATTCGGGCGCTACTCGCATACAGTTTGTGTTTAATCAGTACAGTTGTCGTCCGTAAATACAACAGAAATACACTACAACACATGACATCACTTCCAAATTTTTTATTTATTCTCGGTCGTACGAGAATTTTTGTCACTTTAGTAACTTAGTCTTTTTAATGGTGTTTTGTTCGGCTACAATCGCACAGCATATCTGCAGATAGCTTTCTGCATTTGGAGATGGCTAAACACCTCAAGCTGCAACTGGCAGGCAGTGTTTACAATTACAATCTACTAATTCTACTGGCAGCTGCCATTTGGCCATGTGAATGTGGGTTTAAATTGTAGGGCCTTCTAGAAATTGGGTATATTTTGAGGTCACAAAACATTTTATTGGCACACCGTGGATTCCATTGAACTAAATGTGAATCTTAAAAAAGCAATTGGTTGCTCTACAGCTAATTTACAGGTTTATCAGAATATCTGCTGTTCAGAACTTTTGTATTTCTGCCTCTTGCACATTATAGATTATTTTGAACAGATCTGACATTCAGTCCCAATTGCATAACTTTTTATTAATTTGAAGATGTAAGGCCACAGAACATGGGCGCATACAAGGGGGTGATGACTACATTATGAATGGCATTTTAAATAAGGAGTATATAGAAGGATCTGGCAGAATAAATAATTTAAACTAGCTCAGTAGTGTGTTTATCTTCTAAGCCCAGAATAAAAAGGCTGCATGTAATCGGAATTCACAGCAGTTTTCTAGTATCTCCATGTCTAGTTCCATCCTAAATCCTCTCCTTTTGCTTCTTACTCTTAGGCTGCCACCTCAGCATTTTGAATCGCAGGCAGATTTTCCGCAGTTTCAAAGCGCCAAGGTGTGAATAACAAATTGCAGAACGTAGCTCCTGAACTTTTTTTGGGCGACAAGCTTTTTGTGATGCGGGTTTCTGCGATTGCAGCGCGACAATTGCGGCAGAACCGCACCGGGATTTTAGGTGCTATTCAAATGAATGGCATCTCAAATGAGTGTTCTGTGATTTTTGTCATTCGCATCTCGGCTCTTTGAAAGCTGGGGCAGAATCGCAGAAAATCTGCCCATAATTTAAAATGCTGAGGTTTAAATGCAGCCTTGGCCATCTCCTTTTTAGAATGGTTTCATGTGAATAGAATTGGGAGGTGTTTATTTATTGTGTTTTGATACTAAAGAGTTAATGGCAATTTGCATTTTACTAGAAGTGTTTAAGGAACTCTGAGATTATAGGAAGTTGTGACATTGCTCATGTGAAAAATCTTTATATGACACTTATGAATTCTTTAGGAAGATAATTGCTTTCTGGTCTCCCTTCTCAGTCCTATTTTGCTAGCCTGGTGGTTTAAAGGCTTGGTTTACCAGTTTTAAAATGGCACACCTTAAACATTATGGTTCTTTGTTCTCAGGATGAATATGAACAGCTGAACTATGCCCAGCAACTGAAGGAGAGGCTGGAGGCTTTTACCAGTGACTTCATTCCGCATATGAAGGAAGAGGAGGAGGTGGGTGGAATGTTCCATTATCTACTGCTTGGCTTGCCTGATCTACCAAGAGTTCCTCTTTGTGCTTTTACTGATTTGCTTTGCCCTGACATTCCTTCAATTAATATTGATCAGCAATTTTTAGCACAGTTTTCATCAATTTTTTTTTTTTTTTTTTATAGCTTTGATTAAATTACTGATTTTAGAGCATTTTTGTTTAATTCCTGCTGGTGTATATATGGGGCGCTTCTAATTTTCTGTTGCACCAGCAGCCAAAGAACACAATTTTTTTTTCCTTAGTCTTGTAATGTGCTGGTTTAATGGAAGGTCCTAAACATGGTGGTCCAGTCCTAGTGGTTATTAGACCCCTTTCACACAGGGTCATTTTGCAGGCGCTATTGCAGTAAAAATAGCGCCTGCAAACCGACCCTAAACAGGCCGAATAGCGCTGCGAAATCGGCGGTAAAAGACGATAAAAATAGTGGCACTTTACTGCTGACGCCACCCCCGCCCCAGTGTAAAAGGGGCCTTAGTGTGACCAGTGCTTATGGTCAACTGTTTACTTTGCAGACCCTCTTCAGCACAGATGCATAAACCCTAAGGCTGAGTAGTAGATTCAGAGTAGCTAATTTATTAATGGGGGATAGGGGGAAAGATACTTTGTAAGTCTGGCCAGATCCCGCCGTTTTCCGCGTCGAGTATGCAAATTAGCTATTTCCGACGATCAACGAGCGTCCGTCGCATTCTTTTACGTCGTCTCGTCGGCTTTTTTCGGCGTATAGTTAAAGCTGCTATCTGGTGGCGTATGCAATGTTAAGTATGGCCGTCGTTCCCGCGTATAATTTTAAAAATTGAATTTTGTTTGCGTAAGTCATCCGTGAAGCGGGCTGGACGTAATTGGCGGGCTGGACGGCGCATGCGCAGTTTGTTCGTCGCGGGGACGCGCTTCATTTAAATGAAACGCGCCCCCAACTCGCCGCATTTGAATTGCGCCGCGAGAGATAGACCAAGCCGCCGTAACTTACGGCGTGAATTCTTTCTGGATTCGAAACAAACACAAGTAAGTTATAGCGGCGTATCTCAGATACGCTGCGCCGGGGCAGATCTTTGTGGATCTGCCCCTATGTCTTTATATTTAATACAAATAGATTGTGTGTGTGTGTGTGTGTGTGTGTGTGTGTGTGTATGTGTGTGTGTGTGTAAAATTTATATATATATCTATATCTCACACACCCCATATATACTCTATGCTTTTGTTGTATAAATATTTCTTAATGTCTAGATGTTTAATGGAGACATAATTGATTTTTCTCAGGTATTTCAGCCAATGTTGATGGAATATTTTACCTATGATGAGCTGAAGGACATTAAAAAGATGGTGATTGCCCAGCACTGCTCTCAGAAAGACCCATCCGAGCTCCTCAGAGGTCTCAGCCTTTGGAATGAGGCTGAAGAGCTGCAGAAAGTGCTCAAGTATTCAGTGGATGAGAAAGCAGAGGAGGGTAAGATGTTACCTACCTAGTTGAGCAGATTGGAAAGCCCAGCGATTTAAAATCGGATACTTATGATAAATCCAGAATCTTTATTAGCTGGGTTTCCTGATCTGCATACAACTGTCAAATGTATAAATTATTGCAACTGAGATTTTTGAATTGCAAGATGTTCCGAATGAATTGAGGTTTTCATTGTTAAGTATTTAATATTGATAGTTCATAAATGGAATGTATGATTTTGAATTTAAATGATTGTAAATGCAGTTGGAGCATCCCTCCTGTCCAATTGTAAACAGTGACATTTTAGAGCTGCCTTTTTAAATAGAGAAGTATGGTATTTTTTTTTTTATCCCATAATCATACTTGCCTTGGTGGATGCAGCATCGGTCCCCACCTCCTCTTCACTGAGAACCGAGCCACCGCAGATGGCTCACCTCCCCGAGCCGATAGCTGCTGCCTGTCAATCGGCAGCTCTCCTCCTCCTCCATGCTAATTGGAGGGGCGGGGAGCAGTGTCTCAGCTGAGAGGTTGAGATGCCTATCAGTCCAGGCACCTGGCGGATCCAGACTTGGTGTCTGGAATGACGCGGTGCCTAGACTGATCTTGGTGAAGTCAGCAGAGAGCGCAAAACTAATGCCACTCCTGTGACCCATAGGAGAAGCCCATCCGAATGAGCTCAGGCTGGACTTCTCCTTTAAATACTGGCATAGACACACCATTCCATATGTCCACAGAGCCCCCCGTGTCAGCAGGTGAACCTTTTTGCTTAAAGCGGTTCTCCACCCTAAAGTGGAGTCCCGCTGATCAGGACCCGCCCCCCCTCCGGTGTCACATTTGACACCTTTCAGGGGGGAGGGGGGTGCAGATACCTGTCTAAAGACAGGTATTTGCACCCACTTCCGGCCACACGCTACGGGCGAAAGACGGGTTTTTCTGACTTCCCGTCTGTCGCCCGTTGTGTGCTGGGAACACTCGGCTCCCAGCACACAGCGTGTGAGCCAATCGGCGGGCGCAGCGCGACTCGCGCATGCGCCGTAGGGAACCGGGCAGTGAAGCTGCAGCGCTTCACTTCCTGGTTCCCTCAGCGTGGATGGTGGGGGGAGCAGCAGAGAGACGAGCGATCGCTCGTGCTCTGCTGCGATCAGCGCTGGACTCCAGGACAGGTAAGTGTCCTAATGTTAAAAGTCAGCAGCTGCAGTATTTGTAGCTGCTGGCTTTTAATATTTTTTCCCCATGGCACATCCGCTTTAAGTTCTATAAAAAGCTAATTTTGTAAGTCTTTAAAGTGATTATAAAGGATCGTTTAAAAATAACAAACATATACTTGCCTCCACTCTGCAGCTCGTTTTTGCACAGAGTGGCCCCGAACACTGACTTCTGGGGTCTCCCGGCAGCTCTTGTGGCTCCTCACTTCAGATAACCCCTCTAGGAGAAGCGCTCTCCTTTTATCTTACGGGTGTGCTCCCGGGTCCAGCATTCTGCATTTATAGACACGAATGTCGGGCTCGGCCCGGCGCTCGCGTCATTGGATTTGACAGCAGCAGGAACCAATGGCTGCGCTGCTATCTTTCTATCCAATCGAGACACCAGCTACAGATGGTGTGCTCGTTCCCGAACAGAGGATGACAGCGTTCAGATAAGTAAAATGGGGGGCTACAGCACTAAAACAAGTTTTTCACCTTTTTAATGCATAGAGTGCATTGAGGTGTATGACCATGAGTGTTTACAACCCCTTTTTAAAAAAAACACAGATTTATCAGTGGAATGGAGTTTATTTAACTTGCAGTACATATGTTTTTCCTTCTATGTTCTGAAGTGTGTGTATTTTTTTTTTTCCCCCTCCCTTTCCCACAGAAATCACAGCTAAGCCAAGCACTGTATCTATTTCCCATCTTCCTCCAGAGGTAATGCTGAACATATTCAGTTACCTTAATCCACAGGAGCTGTGTCGCTGTAGTCAAGTAAACAGCAAATGGGCACAGCTGGCAAAAACTGGATCTCTTTGGAAGCATCTTTACCCAGTGCTGTGGGCCAGAGGTGAGTTATCTGTTAGATTTTGTTTTTCAAACCTAAAAAAAAAAAAAAAAAATATGTGAGCTATCCCTATAGCATAGCTCCAGTGCAATTTCAGACAAATACACTTTTAAAGCAGAACATCTTTATATGTCCGACCTTCACTGAATACATCTTCTGGTTCACTAGGTACTTGATTTGAAATGGCCGATTGATTTTCAAATGAAACCGTTAATGCTCTTTGGTTTCCTGTTTGTAAGACCAGTGGCTGCTATGCCTCCTATTGCCCCAGCCACTGGTCCTGGCACATCCCTTCTGTAGTTCTTTCTGTAGGTTGCAGTGATGAAATGCAGCCCCACTTGCTGTGGTGGGCAGACTAGAACCCTCACACATTCAACATGTACAGACCTGGTGCAAGTGGGACCACAGGGACTTGATCCACCTACTGTGGAGATGCCCGAAACTTCACCCTTATTGGAAGGGGGTGGTGGACACCATAAATAGGGCGTTCCAGATTATATTGCCTACGGACCCGAAGCAATGCCTACTTTATGTACTGGATGAGTTTGAGTGGGAGGAAGGTACAAAGGTGGCAGTAATTAGATCTTTGTTTTTGGCTCGAAAGCTGATAATGACTCGTTGGATAGCGGAGGACTCTCCTACCCTTAAAGAATGGATTAATACAATGGGGGATATGCTCAGGAAAGAAAAGATAATATACCAACACAGGGGTTGTGCCCAGAAGTTTGAGAAGCTGTGGGGACCGTGGCTGGATGTACCGAGCTTGGCCCCCGGTGGATATGGTCACAGGAAGATTACTAGGCCTAGGTACTTGAGCGGGATTTGTGTTTTGCATATGGGTTTCATGTGGGGGGATTTGACAGCCCATCAAGGTGTGGGAGGGGTGTGGTAGAGCAGGGATTGGTTTGAGATTTATTTATGGAATGTGCAGTAGTATGGTTTATTTTGTTTGGATTTGTATCTGATTGTTTGTGAAGCTTTGATGTATACTCTGTTCTGTACTTGTTCTTCAATAAACTTTTTCCTGGATAAAAAAAAAAAAAAACAAACATGTACAGACCTAGTATACCTGCCCAGTGTGCCCACATTCACTAGCAAAATTGTGGTTGATGGGGAACTGTAGTTTCCTTTTACTAAGGAGGGTATATGGCATCCCTGCTGTTATATATCCTCCTTGACAGAGAAGATGATGTTATCCTTTGAATTACAGAGATACAGTCATGAAAATAAATGTAATCTTTAGTTTGGGGGTGCTCCTTTTAAGGTAGCTTATGGTTTGATTCATTATACCTGTAAGGCCCTGTTTGGACCTTTCTGCAACATTGTACTTGTAGTGCATTACCAGGCCTTGGGATAGAGCAGCTCATTAATTGTGAATAAGCTGCCAATGCATGGCAATGCAGCTCACTGTGTTGTTACCATTCATTGCAGTAAGGAGCAGTGAAATTCACATTGTACTGTATGTTGCCCTACAGCACAAATATGAATATGGCCCAACAGTCGAACTTGTGGTGGGAAGGAGGTGTGTGTGTGTTATGAAAATGTTATGATGGGGGTTGGCAAGTGCACATCATAGTTGTGACCCACTGACTTGCAAAAATCTCAGTCTATTCTATGTCTTGTTCACCACTTTGAACAGCTACAGCTGTAAACATAGTGGTTTACTCACACGGTGTAGTACAGTGGTGGCTCTATTAAAGTATAACTAAAGGGGTGAAAAATGTTTTTTTGGGGAGAGGGATTAGAACACCTGTCAGGTTTTTGTTGCTGTCTGTGATCACAGTAAGGAGATTCACCCTCTTTATTTGCCCTGTTTGCCATTATCATTGAAAGTAAAAGAAAATCCCAAATTTTGGGTTGTCCCCAGAAAAGTAAGAGGAGAAATCTTCCAGTGGGGACACTAATCCCCAAGGAATTCCCTTAATTTGCAGGTATTTCCTCTCACTTCCTGTTTGGCTATGGGACAGAAAGTGAACTGTTATTATTTAGGCTTTAGCTGGAAATCTACTTTTAAAGTGTTACTAAACCCAGTAATATAAAAAATATTGCCACTATATACCTTTTTGGATGATGTGTATACAACAGTAGGGTTTCTTCAGTGCTGAGCGTTCAGGAGGTGGAGATTTTCTCACTGCAGCCTGTATACACGCCCACATGTTTAAAGCCAATATCATGTGACCTGGCTAGCTCTGAGAACAAGAAACGACAACTGTTTTTCTCCAGCATAAAATACAGGTTGAGGTTGACTACCTTGCCTGTTTTTTCCAAGGTAGACATTGCAGGAAGGGGGGGAGGATCTATGCCTACAGGATAAAACAGCCTTCTCACACAATGCAGAAGATAACCCCTAAAGTTCCGCAGTGAGTATAACAATGCTGCATATACTGACTGATTTTACTGTTGTGGGATTAGTAACGCTTTAAGCCGCTACACAATACTTATTTCAATTTAAAACAGTTATAAATGTTCTGCTGCTGATACCACAGATTTTTTGCTTGATCATGCTTTTTATTGTTTGCAGTATCTCTTTATCTGTGAAATATTTTACAGGATATAGGGCCATTTCCTGGATACTTTGGCTAACACTGTATGAGAAATGTATTATTAGTATATTATAGTATAATGTTATGTATTGGTATAGAGCAGTCAAGCCAATCACAAATTAACCCGCAGTGGACAGTTAATGGGTAACGCCACTTTCTTGGGAATAAAATGGCAAATTAAAAGATATGTTGCTACCAAAGCCATGTTGTAAATGAATGTTATTAAAAATGACCTTTCCCATCTGCAGAACTGTAATTTTCTGTAAAATTCAATGCAATATGGAGGTGTTCTGTAAACCTCCAAAAATGTACCGTCAATTAGGACTGCAACTAACGATTATTTTCATAATCGATTAGTTGGCCGATTTTTTTTTCTTCGATTAATCGGATAATGGCCTTTAAAAAAAAAAAATTGCATTTTAAAAAATTTTTTGGGCCAATTTGTTGTTGGGCAGATTACGAAACACAAATTGCCGCAAAAACACATTACATGCTTTTCTGCAGCTTCTCCATTGAAGTATATTGAACCAAAAAAACAAAATGGCACCGTTTGGCATTAAGTCCTTGCCCTTTCCAAATACGCAGCAGCTGAAAAAAAATCATGGATGTGAATGTGTCCCATAGGAAAACATGTAAATGAACTATAGTGTGTTTCTGCCAAAAGCACCAAAAAACAGAGGTGTGAACCCAGGCCTGAGATGTTTAGTAACATAATGGGGTTAAAAAAACAAACATAAGTACAAAAAGAGCAAATAATTGCTACTGCATTCACACCGGAGCGTTTTGTCGCCTGAAGCATGAAGCTCCAAAACGCTAGAGGGGAAAAAATACATTATTCTCAATGGAGATGGTTCACATCTCCACTCCAGAACGCCTGAAGGTCAAACAAGTTCTGGACCCTTTTTTGTCGCTCGAATTGAGCGTATTTGGGCGTTTTTCTGTTTTTAACATTGGTGACCCTAGACCTGTCCAAAATCGCGGCAAAACGCCATGCTCAGGTGTGAATGCAGCCTAAGGGGTTAATTTTTTTTTTTTTTACTGTGGGACAGTGAAAGTAATATTTACAGTAGCGATTTGCTTTTTATAAATGGTTAATTTTTTTTTTTTTTAACCCCATTATGTTACTGGCCGATTAATCGATTTATGAAAATTGTAATCGATTTCATAATCGATTAGTTGTCGATTTATTCGATTAGTTGTTTCGGCCCTACCGTATATACTCGAGTATAAGCAGAGTTTTTGCAGCACATTTCTTTTTGTGCTGAAAATGCCCCCAGGGCTTATACTCGAGTCACCTTTTTGCGCTTGATCTTCGGGGCTTTGGGGAACCGGTGCCGGCTGTAGGTCCCCTAGACCCCTTGGCACACATGTCGCCCCTCTTTTCCTCTACAAGTGTGCAAAGTTTGTTGTCCGGGGGACCTACGGCCGGGCAGCACTTCCCCCCCCCCCCCCCAAAGCCGGGCACCCCTTCCATAGACTCTGATGTTAAACGGTAATTTCTCCGGTGAATTTGGGGACCCGGTACCGGCCGGTTGTAGGTCCAATGGACCCGGAACTTGGCACACATGTAGCCCCATTTCTTCTCTACAATTGTGCAAAGTTTGTTGTATGGGGAGCACCGATTTTTCAAAGCCGAGCACCCCTTCTCTAGACTCCCACGTTAAATGTCAGTCTAGTCATGGACACAGTGAGGCATGCAGATGGACACCCTAGGCTTATACTCGAGTCAACAAGTTTTCCCAGTTTTTTGTGGTAAAATTGGGTGCCTCGGCTTATATTCGGGTCAGCTTATACTCGAGCATATATAGTAATTTCCTGCTTGTGACAATGGCTTACTAATTTTCCCAGAAGTCTGCACTTAGATGCACGTCTTTTTAGGCATCCTTTGCAACAAAATTTTTATTTTTGGTGAGATACTCCCAAAGAGTTCATTATTTGGATGATTTGAATACTGCAATTTTCCTTATTGGAACCTCCTGCGCGTTTGAAAATTGCTGTGCAAATACCGTACAAGATAAACTTGCAACGACTGCCATTTTATGCTCTTGGGTCTCTGCTAAAGAAAAAAAAATGTTTGGTGGATTCTGTGTAATTTTTCTAGCAAAAAATATTTTTTACATGTAGGAGATGAATGTCAGAATTGGCCTGGTAGGCAACTGTTTAAACAATGAAACCTTTTAGCTGGTTTCTATATAAGAAAGTGAAGTTTTTCATCAATCTTTGAGAAAACAAGACCAGACTTATAAATGTGCATCTTTTAGGATATTGGTACAATGGAGAGCCTACAGACCTTGACACAGAACCGAATGAGGAATGGATTTCCGGAAGGAAGGAGGAAAGTCGTGCATATCAAGAGTGGGATGAAGATGCGGATATTGACGAATCTGGTAAGATTTTATGGTTTGACTAGTGGTAAGATTTATCTGGGACCCCAGAGACCCAGAAAAACCAAGGGAAATGGGCAAGGGCTATTGGACTATGTCGGTACTTGGGTAAATCGGTTATCAATAGAGTATGATAGAGGTAAAAAAGTTCAATTTATTAAAACATAAATAACTTGAGAAATACACAGTGTTTTAAAATTAGAGATGGTAGTGTAGAACAATTGATTATACGACCAGCCAACACCTAATGAAGATGGTATAACGGGCCCTAGTTTGCGGGCAACGATCAGGCGGAGGGGGTCATATAGATCAGGCTCTCAACTAGTTTCGCTACTCAAAGGTAGCTTCGTCAGGAGATTTGTGTCTGTGAATACAGATTCACTCCTTTGGAGGAGCCTAGGCCCCACGTAGAGACAAAGTCTCACGTAGGTTGTGGATGGTGGAAACGCCCCCAGCAAGGTGAAGATCTGTATTGACTGTATATAATGTCAAAAAACTTATGTGCCCTGGGACTTAATTAGTAGTGGGCGAGGACCAACCAAAGGAGCCGCCAAGAAAAACAATTCTGGGAGAGCCCAGTTAAGGGATGCCAGCAATGGAGGTAGAAAGTTAGGACCACTTGAATGGGTAGATCAAGCAGCGTGTCCCAGGGCCTGGTGTGATACACACCCGGCCCTGGGACCCCCTGGGGTCCCAGATAAATCTTACCTTTATTCAAATTATGATAGGATGATGGTACTTTTATGTTATGCTTTTCTTTCTTTACTGAGAGGTTTCCTTATAAATCATTAAGATTTTATGGTGTCCAGTGACCAATTCCTTTAATAAAAACATTTTTTTAGAAACCGTTTCTGATCGCCTAAAAATGCTATTAATCCTGGTCATTCAGTGGCCTTGGTATTTATTGTTGCTTATCTGAAAAAAAGATGGACTTGGGCCTCATCCAACAGAATGCACACACGAATTTAGGAAATTACCGGAGTGAAAGCCCCAGTACCCTACAATAACGAACTATACCGGCTACGGAAAGGAGACCTGTTTAAATAAAATCATTACTTTTTTTAGGGTTAAGACTAGTTTCAAATATTTTGAAAAAAGTTGTAGTACCCCAGCCGGGGCTATACATATCCTTTTTAGTGTGTTTTTTTCTTCCTGCTGGGGTACTACAACTTTTTGGAAATATTTTAAACTAGTCTTAAATATGTAATGATTTTATTTAACATGTCTCCCTTCTTTGGCCGGTATAGTCAGTCATTGTAGGGCACTGCGGTTTACTCCGTAAATTTCTTTAATTTGCTTATCTGAAGTTCAGCAGTTTTTGGGGTGTGTTTTTTTTTCTTTTTTTTTTTAATTTTTTTTTCCTTTGAGGTCCAGCTCCCCCACAAAAAATAAAATTAAGCAGCTTCAAATACTGCAGCTGCTGACTTTTTAATATATGGACACTTACCTGTCTAGGAAGCCCGCAATGTCGGCACCCCAGCTAATCTTTCGGCCGGATGCAGCCGCCATCATTCCTGGTAAGGGAACCTGGCAGTGAAGCCTTTCCCTACTGCGCATGTGCAAAGCGCGTTGTGCTTTCTACTTTCTCCGGTGGAATGAGGAGTAGGGGGCCTAACTTATGGGAGACAGTGCCGCGGCCTCGTCTCCCGGAAGCAGGGAACGATACCTGTCAAAAACAGGTACCCGTTTCCCTCCCACTGAAAGGTGCAAAATGTGGCACAGGAGGGAGGAGACGGATTAATAATAATCAACCAATGTAAATTTGATGTTGATTAGACTTTAATGGCGCAAGTTTATAAATAAGTCCAACTCCAGCGCTCTTAGTTGAAAATTCTCATGTGCTTTATCCTTTTTTTTTTTTTTAAACCATAAAGATACTCGCTTGTAAAAGTGTACTAGTTTGGCGCAAAGAAGTGACGTGTATACAACTTTAAGGACTGAACACTGTTGCAAGTAGCGCTGCTCGGCCTGGTGCCTGCTCACTTCCGGTACAGCGTGATATCACTGGCCCTGCACTGATGCGTTTTGTCATGGACACATGACTTTCTCAAGATACTTGAGTGATGTTGTCATGTTGTACCTAAAGTGAGCAGGCACCAGGCTGAGTGTCCTAGAAGACTGGCATAGTGTTACATAAGGTATGTTTGAGGAATAATAGCCAATGATACATAATGACACATTGTATGGATCGTGGTAGACATCAATTTCTTCTTTTTTTGTATTCTAGAGGAGACAGAAGATGATGGTTATTCCTCCTCTATCTGCGTGGCTCAGCAAGAAAAAGAATTCCTGTATGGCATCATTCATAATGTTCTCCCCTATGTTGGACACTCAGTGAAAACACTTGTTCTTGCCTACAGCTCAGTAGCTAGCAGCAAAATGGTGAGCACTATATTCCTCTTTCCCAGTCCAATATAATATATGATACAGAGATGTTAGTAACATAATCTGTCACTTTATATAGATACGTCAGATGCTTGAGTTTTGTCCCAACTTGGAACATCTGGATCTTACTCAGACAGACCTTTCTGATTCGGCATTTGATGGGTATGCATTGCATTATTTTTACTTTGTGATAAAGCTGTCCTTCTCCTTTTTTTTTTTTTTTTACCTTGTATATTCTTCCCAATCTTTAGGGGGGGACGGGGGTTATATCCAGAAAAATATGCACACACTCTCAATATCATTGTGACATCAATCTGGCTCTGAAAAGAGCCCAACCTTATGGTTGACATCCACCCAGCAGCCTGGACCTTCTGCGAGACTGATCCAGCCCAGCACTCCAGTGAGTGCTGGAGGGGAAGAGCAGAGATAGTGGAGACTTGCAGTCCCAGCTCTCTGCTCAGGCGGAGGGGGAGAACTGAGCGATCAGCAGTGTTTGATTGTTTTAGTTCTCACTGCAGAGCCGATGAGGGGTAAATGCTGCATCAGATCGCTGCTGCGTCCACTTTCTGATGACTTGCATTGTTTTCATTTATAAATAACAGGCTGATTGTGTTTTTAGTATTGACAAAATATTGTATAGTTCAGGAGCCAGATGGTCATTGACCTGAACAAAAACTGCCACAATGGATGAATTAATAAAGTGTTAGCCCAAAAAGAGGAAAAAAAAAATCCTGCTCCTTTTAAAGCATGCTATACTGCACAGTGCTTGTGCTGTCATTTTGGCCCCCTGTATCACCTGAAATATCTGACTGATCCTGCAAGTTTCTACACCCCCCCCCCCCTGTAAACTGACCACGATATATCAGGGCTGCTGGGCCCTGACACTGGGGTCAGAGTATGTGCCTCCCTCATCCGCTGCTTTCTGCAGCTCTCCTCTGTCCCCCCCCCCTCCCCTCCCTGCCTGTCGGCTCTTACTAGCTCTGATCCTCTCCCTGCTGCTTCAAACCATTTCATCTTTCTGTCATCCTCTCTAAGATAAAATGCATTCTAGTGCCTGGGCTTTATTAAAAATAAATAAAAAACAAGGCTGATCTCTACCTGTTTAACAGCATCTCCCAGCGATCACGTGACTCCAGGCTCTCTTCTCGGCCCTGCCCGCTGGAGATATCCGACTGGGAGAGCAGAGAGCCTGGAGTCATGTGATCGCTGGGAGATGCTCTTAAAACAGGTAGAATTTATTTTTTCTAAAACAGAATCTAGAACATGGCTTTTTGTCTGACAGAAGGGGATGATGTAAAGATGAGATGTTGGCTTAACAAACACTTTAAGGTCCATGGGGAGTATTCTTGATGATCCTGGTCTGCTTCAATGAAGATTGCATGTACATATTGATGAGGATCAGCAAACTGATTCCTCTTTCCAATATTAGGGCCTGTTCACACCACATGCCGTCCAGTACGTTTTTGTTTTGTTGTTTTTTGCAACAAAAACGCATGAAAAGTAGGCAAAGGATTTTTAATGGCATAGTTCCAGTGGGTCATAAAACCAGTGCTTCCAGTTCCAGAAAAAAAGAACATGCTGCATTTTTCCTGCACTGTACTGGAACACTGTAAAATGCACTGGAACGCACATGTTCTTAAAGTTAAAGAGGGGGGGGGGGGAATGCACCAATAACACTGGCCTGTGTCAAAAACGCACATGCAGAATGCATCCGAATTGCGTTCCTATGGTGTGAACAGTCCCTAAGGTTTGCTGACCTGCCAACAACTGCAAATCGGTTTGCTTATTCCTTATGCCACAGCTTAGGAGCTAGCAATAGTCTTGGGGCATTGGCCATCTGGCTCTTGGAACTTGTCCAGCCTTGATGTCATATATTTTTTATAATGTATGAATAAAACATGCATGCATTTTTTTTTTTTTTTTTTCCCTTGCTCTGTCCATTTAAGTAACATTTGCATATTTTCTGGCCTTGTTTTCCAGATGGTGTTTTGGCCATTGCCGGAATCTTCAGCATGTTGATTTGTCTGGATGTGAGAAAATTACAGACCTAGCCTTGAAAAGACTGTCCCTTGCTCTAGGCATCCTACCATCGTACAAGAAAGGCTTGCTGAAATGTCACCAGAACAGTAAAAATTCTAAAACCTGGGGAAGCCGAGACATGAGTCAAAGGATGAGGACTAGCAATGTTCAGTGTATTGGGGGCCAGTGTGTATTACTTTATGGCGGGGATTACACCACTTCACCTGTGTGGATCCTGGATTCTGAGCGCCTGGCCGACATTGAAGATGCAGCAGACTGGAAGTATAAACACAATGGACTCTGTGTTTTGGACTTGGCATCCAGTCGTAATTGTTTTAATGGTGGTAGCTGCGTCAGGAAGCAGATACCTGGATTGAGGACTAGTGTCAGCTGGCAGCAGCAGTGCTACTCCAGTAGTTATACTAATTGTGGCCATTCGTTCTGCTCAGCTGGTGCTAAGCTAAGGACTATACAAGCTCTCCCAGAGTCCTCTGTACTGTGCAAAATAGGAAAAAGGACTCCTCAGTCAGAGGTCAGAGACTCCTACTCTGGGAGCGCAGAAACTGAATCTAGTGCTGCACGTGTTTTACAATTTCTCAGTCTTTCTGGATGTCATCAGATCACAGACCGTGGTCTCAGGTGGGTGGCTTGCACTTTTTATATATATATATATATATATATATATATATATATATATATATATATATATATATATATATATATATATATAAAAATTATATATTCTTTTTATTTTACATTTTAAAGTGGATGTAAACCCAAAATTGATATATTTTTTTCACAATGTAGAGTATAAGATTTCCTATCATCTGTGCCCAGTCTTGCCACACAGAGTTAATCCAGCTCTGAGCAATCCTCCTTTATTTTTTTTTTTCAGTGAGATAAACGGACAAACAGAAAACTTTTGTCCGTTCTTCTCCCCTTGCTGTGAATGACAGGTTTACATATCTCATGCACTAGCCTGAGACGGGCATTATTTTTTAATTCACACCACCACTACTTTTCTGAAGTCATGTGGTTACTTTTCTGGATTTTGACTGGATGTTAGTGATCATAGCAGAATTTAGTGTAATGCCGCGTACACACCATCACTTTATGTGATGAAAAAAAACGACATTTTTAAAAACTTCCATTTAAACGACCGTGTGTGGGGGAAAACGTTGTTTTATGTCTTGTGAAAAACGACAAAAAAAAATTGAAGCATGCTTCAATTTTATGTGTCGTTTTTTGTTTCACAGAAATTGACCGCGTGTAGCAAAAAACTAAGTTTAAAACGACGTTTTTAAACCCGCGCATGCCCAGAAGCTAGTTATGAAGTGAGCTTCAATGGAAAAAAATGGTGAACGTAACCTCGCTTTGCTAGAGCATTGTGAAAAAACGATGGTGTGTAGGCAACGTCGTTTTTGAAAATTGAAGTTTCAAAAACGTCGTTTTTTACTTAACAGAAAATTTCGTTTTTTCCCATCACATAAAGTGATGGTGTGTACGCGGCATTAGGAATACACAGGAGAGACAATTCATGTTGACAAGGGGAGTAGAGCTGCACGATTAATCGTAAGAAAATCGCGATTCAAAACGGAGCTTATGTGGTTAAATACAGTATATGTAAATATGACTTGTGCTTGCTAATGTGACAGAACACCTCTGATTTTCACATTTAGTTAAATGTGAAAATCAGAGGTGTTCTTTCACATTAGCAACCATGTAAGGTCAGCAGGTTTGCAACGGCTTTTAAAATTTAACATGTAAACAGTCCGTCATATTTACATATACTGGGCCAGATTCAGGTAGAATCGCCCTACGCTGCGGCAGCGTAACGTATTACATTTATGTTACACCGCCGCAAGTTTTCAGCGTAAGTGCTTGATTCACAAAGCACTTGCCTGTAAACTTGCGGCGGCGTAGCGTAAATCCGCCCGGCGCAAGCCCGCCTAATTCAAATGGGGGCAGGGACCATTTAAATTAGGCGCGTTCCCGCGCCGAACGTACTGCGCATGCTCCATCCCTAAAATTTCCCGACGTGCATTGCGCTAAATGAAGTTGCAAGGACGTCATTGGTTTCGACGTTAACGTAAATGGCGTCCAGCGCCATTCATGGACGACTTGCGCAAACGACGTGAAATTTCAAATTTCGACGCGGGAACGACGGCCATACTTAACATTGGCTAGACCACCTAGAGGGCAGGTTTAGTTTTACGCCGCGTATCTCTACGGAAACTACGGAAATTTACAGCGACGGGCAAAGCGTACATTCGTGAATCAGCGTAACTAGTCATTTGTCATTTGCATATTCTACGCCGACCGCAATGGAATCGCCACCTAGCGGCCGGCGGGGAATTGAAGCCTAAGATCCGACGGTGTAAGTCACTTACACCTGTCGGATCTTAGGGATATCTATGCGTAACCTGATTCTATGAATCGGGCGCATAGATACGACAATCGTATCTCAGAGATACGACGGCGTATCGGGAGATACGCCGTCGTATCTTTTATGAATCTGGCCCACTGTATTTAACCACATAAGCTCTGTTTTGTGTTGAAAATAACTTTAAATAAATACAATTTTGAGAATCGCGAGAGAATCGTGATCTTCATTTTATACAAAAGAATTGCAATTCTCATTTTTCCCAGAATCGTGCAGCTCTAAAGGGGAGTGTAGAGGTGGGCGGGGAGTCTACTGACATCACGACTCCACCCACCGAGCTCCAGACAACCGATCCACCCACAGAATCTGCAGTTTTTCAGTTCTTATAACAGAGAGAGGGGAGACATTTGACAGGTAAGGATACATGCAGGAGACATGTATATCCTTATAGATCAGCACTATGGCTGTAGTTTAGAAAGGATGAGAGTGGCTTTACACCCACTTTAAGCCATACAAAACGGTGGACAGAAAAAGGATAAAGGGAAAGGGAAGGCAGAATTCACCAAGGACACACACAGGAGAATTTCACAGGCTGCCTTGGATGGAGGAGGTGGGGCGAGCGCCGTGCACACAGGGGGAGTATTTTACACTAAAGCCTCTGTAATAGAAAGTCCCGTCTCCGGCGCTGCCATTGGACGTTCTGTCCATCAAAGGAGGCGGAACTTTCTATTAAAGAGGCCCCTATGTATTCTCTTGTAGGTAATCTTTGGTCCTGGCAATGGTGGGTGCTGCATTCCTGGCAATGATGGGTCTGCAGATGGGCACTTGTGAGGCTGCAGATGGGCACTGACCCGTATTTGCCTCACAGTTCTTTATTAAAAAAAAAAAAAATTCCCCTGAAACTTCACTCTTAAAGTGAAGGTGCGTGTTATACGCCAATAAATACAGTATATCCAAATAATTACACCCAAGCTCAGCTCTTTACTCACACAAAAGGCAAGAGAATTCTTGTTGGGCAGTGTATCAGTGCTCAAACAAACACACACATTTTAATGGTTCAAAGAATGTCAGGTAAAATGGTCGGCCCTCACGCATATTCACTTCAACAAATCTGGCCCTCTTTGAAAAAAGTTTGGACACCCCTGGTTTATGGGATATGACTAGACTAGGAACACCAATTATAGTTCTGTGTCTGGTTCTGAACCTGATTCAGGTTCTGGTTCGCCTGGACAAGTTGCCCAAATGCAAGATCCGCTAATGTTAGCAAAGCAAACTGGACTAGAGGAAACTGGAGCCTGTCCAGAGGTATGATTCCGCCACAAGGCCCAGATTAGGTTGAATCACTCACGAGTTCCCTTGCATGTGGCCACCCATTTCTGTGGCCACCCATTCCTGTAAGTGTTGCTTAACTGACACACAGAAAAATCTGTTTTTGTGCCCTGTAGGGCATGACTTTGCTGTGTGCCAGGGCTGTGTAAACCTCAAAGCTAGATGGACAGAAAGGCCCAAACCCCTTGACACGTATACGTTTTTTTTTTTTTTTTTTTTTCTGTGCATATAGCAGTTTGTCTGGAGTTCTGCTTGAAGTAAAGTCTTTAGTCATTAATTTGAGTGATCCATTCCACCATGGACTGTGACATTTTAGCCAGAGTCTCACATCAGAAAATGTCTGGTTGTGGGGGAGCACCTTTTTCAGGATGACGTGTGGAAAGGAGAGCAAGTAAGGAGGCATTTCGAGGGGAGAGCCTCTTGTTATAGATCAGGGGTGGGGAACCTTTTTTCTGCCAAGGGCCATTTGGATTTTTGTAACATCATTCGGGGGCCGTACAAAATTATCAACTTAAAAATTAGCCTGTTATATTTGGTCAAACATTTTTTCAGGGGGGGCGCTTCGGCAGCAACGATACACAGTCGCATTTAACCCTTTCTTCGACCGCTAGCGGGGATTAAACGTGCCCCCCCTTGCATCACTGGACCCCTTTACATTACACAGCACCCTGCATCACTGGACCCCTTTACATTACACAGCACCCTGCATCACTGGACCCTTTACATTACACAGCACCCTGCATCACTGGACCCCTTTACATTACACAGCACCTTGCACCCCTTTACATTACACAGCACCCTGCATCACTGCACCCCTTTACATTACACAGCACCCTGCATCACTGGACCCCTTTACATTACACAGCACCCTGCATCACCGGACCCCTTTACATTACACAGCACCCTGCATCACTGGCCCCCTTTACATTACACAGCACCCTGCACCTCTGCACCCCTTTACATTACACAGCACCCTGCATCACTGGACCCCTTTACATTACACAGCACCCTGCACCCCTTTACATTACACAGCACCCTGCATCACTGCACCCCTTTACATTACACAGCACCCTGCATCACTGCACCCCTTTACATTACACAGCACCCTGCATCACTGCACCCCTTTACATTACACAGCACCCTGCATCACCGGATCCCTTTACATTACACAGCACCCTGCATCACTGGCCCCCTTTACATTACACAGCACCCTGCACCTCTGGACCCATTTACATTACACAGCACCCTGCATCACTGGACCCCTTTACATTACACAGCACCCTGCATCACTGGACCCCTTTACATTACATAGCACTTTGCACCTCTGGACCCCTTTACATTACACAGCACTCTGCATCACTGGACCCTTTTACATTACACAGCACCCTGCATCACTGGACCCCTTTATATTACACAGCACCCTGCACCTCTGGACCCCTTTATATTACACAGCACCCTGCATCACTGGACCCCTTTATATTACACAGCACCCTGCATCACTGGACCCTTTTACATTACACAGCACCCTGCATCACTGGACCCCTTTATATTACACAGCACCCTGCATCACTGGACCCTTTTACATTACACAGCACCCTGCATCACTGGACCCCTTTATATTACACAGCACCCTGCACCTCTGGACCCCTTTATATTACACAGCACCCTGCATCACTGGACCCCTTTATATTACACAGCACCCTGCATCACTGGACCCTTTTACATTACACAGCACCCTGCATCACTGGACCCCTTTATATTACACAGCACCCTGCATCACTGGACCCCTTTATATTACACAGCACCCTGCATCACTGGACCCATTTACATTACACAGCACCCTGCATCACTGGACCCCTTTACATTACACAGCACCCTGCATCACTGGACCCCTTTACATTACATAGCACTTTGCACCTCTGGACCCCTTTACATTACACAGCACTCTGCATCACTGGACCCTTTTACATTACACAGCACCCTGCATCACTGGACCCCTTTATATTACACAGCACCCTGCACCTCTGGACCCCTTTATATTACACAGCACCCTGCATCACTGGACCCCTTTATATTACACAGCACCCTGCATCACTGGACCCTTTTACATTACACAGCACCCTGCATCACTGGACCCCTTTATATTACACAGCACCCTGCATCACTGGACCCCTTTATATTACACAGCACCCTGCATCACTGGACCCCTTTATATTACACAGCACCCTGTACCTAGGGACCCTTTACATTACACAGCACCCTGCATCACTGGACCCTTTACACTACACAGCACCCTGCATCACTAGACCCCTTTACATTACACAGCACCCTGCACTGTGCAGGACATTAATACATGAGTTACCATGATCATTGACCAGTGCAGGACATTTACCTAGGGTTGCCACCTGTACAGGATTGACCCGGACAGTACGTGGTTTGAATCATGTGTCCGGGTCTCCTTCCGCCTTCAACCCGGACACATGATTCAAACTGTACTGTGGCTTAGCTGGTGGAGGAACACTAGTAGTTAAAGTTGGTAGGGGACTGTTCTTATCCTTATACAGCAGTTCGGACAATTTAATCTGAGCCCCAATGTCCTCTTCTATACAGATACACTGAGTAATGTAATTGCCGGGATCAGCAGCACAAGGACTATTTGATGATTTTCGGGCTCAGGCGGAGTAATCCTTGTGCAGAGGTTCTCGGCAATTACATTACTCAGACAGGGTATCTGTATAGAAGAGGATGTGGGGAGATTAGATTGTCGGGACTCGGAACTGCTGAATAAAGATAAGAACTTTCCCCTAATGACATTGTGATTTTTTTTTTAATATGCAGCATGGGGGGAGGGGGTAAATGTCCTGCACTGGTCATGGTAACTCACACTGCAGGACATTAATACATGAGTTACTATGACCAGTGCAACTGTGTAGGTAGGACATTTACCCTCTCCCCCCGCCGCCATGCTGAATATTAAATAAATCACAGAAAGTCATCACAGTTAATAGTCTTTAGACTGCATACAGAATGATGCAGTCTGAAGATTATTAACTCTGATTTTTTTAATATGCAGCATAGCGGCGGGGGGAGGGGGTAAATGTCCTGCACAGGACATTAATACATAAGTTACCATGACCAGTGCAGAACATTTACCCCCCCCGACATGCTGCATTTTTTAATATGCAGCATGTGGGGGGGGGGTAAATGTCATGCACTGGTCATGGTAACTTATGTATTAATGTCCTGTGCACTGTGCAGGACATTTACCCCCTCCCCCCGCCGCTATGCTGCATATTAAAAAAAAAATACGCCGTATGTCATGATCCGGTCAGCATATTTATGGCTTACTTGCTGCTGTAGAAATGGTTCCTCGTCGGTGGCGCTGGCTCGTCCTCTCTATGCTCCTCCCAGCCATGAATGGTAATCCCCGCCTGCCGTGAGTGACGTCACGCCGCCAGGACGGGCGCCGCCGCCGGGCTGGGCTGTAAACCAAGGGGAGCAGCTCATCAGCTGCAGTGCAATCATCCTATTGGCTGGAGGCTGGCGCCAGCTAACGGGGGCGGGCCGCAGGAGCGGAGTAAATGTATTGCTAAACACACCGACAATGAATGAATGATCGCCATGATCATTCATTCATTGTCAGTGTGTTTAGCAATACATTTACTCCGCTCCTGCGGCCCGCCCCCGTTAGCCGGCGCCAGCCTCCAGCCAATAGGATGTGACAATCGGCGGCGCTGTTTTACAAACCCATGGGGGGCCGGATGGAATGGTTTCGCGGGCCGCAAGCGGCCCGCGGGCCGCAGGTTCCCCACCCCTGTTATAGATGAATGAAGAAAGTCATTTAGATTAGAATATTTTCCACTAATGTGCAGCATTATGTTATCGGAGTATGAACAGTTTTTGCATGATTTTATTTATATTTCTGCTTTCCAGAAAGCAGTGTGGTGGTACTCAGAAATTGACTGACTATAGTGATTGAAAAAAAATGTCCAATCCCTCCACCAGTTTTGGGTGTAAATACATTTATTGTAATTGCACTGCCAACCTCATTGAGTCCGGGTGTGATTTATTAAACGCATCTTTTGCTTGTGTTAAAGGTGAAGTATAGCCAAACATTTTTGGGCTGTGCTTCTATTATGTATCACAAGAGCGTGCAGTTCTGCACTCCTGTGACCTGTTTTCAGTGGACGTCACAGAGCCGGTCCAGGCTTTTAAAATATCCCGACGGTGTGGTCTGGATGCACCCAGATGCCTGGACCGGCACCTGGCTCAGCCTCTCAGCATGGGAACACAACCCTCAGCAAAGCATTGTTTTCAGTAGAGTGGGCATGAATTGAAACCCTTTAGGTTGTTGTCTGTCTTTTAAACTAGTGGTGGTAACTGCCCTCTCACGTCCACCCAGCTTCTCTGGGTTCAGATGCTGATCTTCCCTGCACAGTCTTTAAAGTAATTATTTTTTTAAATGACAAACCTGTTATACATACTTGCTCTGTGTAATGGTGCCCCAAAAGCAAGCTGCAAAGTGTAGCATAGGGTGCCCCTATAGCAAGGTAAAAAACTTCTGCCTTTAGAACCACTCCGTTCATGCCCAGGACTGTATGTAGCTGAGCCCCATCTCTGTCTAGCGATGTCCACGGTTTCCTAGCCCGTCCAGGAGTTGTATAGTCAGAGGGTGTCCTGTGTGTAGCAGCCACTCCAGCACTCCCTAATACTTAAGCCTTTTCTCGGTTCAGCGATGTCCACGAGTGTCTCGGCCTTTCTGGGACTTTCCTCCTGATAGGCTGGGGCACAAAGTCAGTTAGCCAGTCGAGAGAGAGGACTGGGTCGGGGTGGGGGCTCCCTTTTTGAATGGACACACGGAGCTGTGGCTCGGGTGCCCCCATAGCAAGCTGCTGGTCTATAGGGGCACTCGTCGGGAAGGAGGGGCCTGGAGCAGTGAAGAGGGACACAAGAGGAGGCCTAAGGCTACTCTGTGCAAAACCAACTGTAGAGAGGAGATAAGTATAACATGATTTTTTTTTTTTTTTTTTTAAAGCGAGACTTTAATTACTTGTAATTATGTTGCCTAATTTTCTGTCTGATTTATCCACTGGGCCTTTAAATGATCCTTTGTTTAAAGCTCAGGTCTACATTTGCATTCTGCTCTTTTTTGACTGACCTACATTTGCATTTAGGTCAGTAGGACAATAAATTGTCATCTGTGAAATGCCATCACTTAATAATTTAGGTGTTTTGTTTACTGTTGCAGGGCGTTGACTTTTGGTGGAGGATTACCATACCTGGAACATCTAAACCTTTCTGGATGTCTCAATGTGACTGCGTCAGGCTTACAGGATCTGGTGTCGGCATGTCCCTCTCTTAATGATGAACACTTCTACTACTGCGACAACATTAATGGTAATGTGTGTGTTCTACTCAGTTTGAAAAACTGCACATGATCCTAAATGAGGTCACAATGACTCACTGAGAAGCAGGTCGGAGGCATTCTGATCATGTACTTGTCTGCACCTCCTGTGTGTGATTTGTAGTTGGCTTGAAAAGTGCACTTCCGTGGCTTAACAGAAAAGCCTTTTGCTTTGCCTTAATTTTATTATAAGTCTAGTTTAGGACCTGTCAGTCAGGTTGCTGGAATCAAAAATGATTCCAGTATGTAACACTTCAGTTATTAAAGTAGGTTTTTTACATTCATGCATGAAGGTAAAGAACCTTCTGTGTGCAGTTCCCTGCTGCTGTCTGTCAATCAGACGGTGAGGATAGAGTGGGGGGTGGTGCTGAGCCCAGTTTTATGTGTCAATGGACTTAGAGTGGGGCTCGGAGTGAGCGTGCATGAGTGCCCCCAAGCAGATTGCTATGGGGGCACTCAGCAGGGGGGGGGGGTACCCGAGGAGAGGAGCATCAAGGCTGCTCTATGCAAAATCGCTACACAGAGCAGGTAAGTGTGAGGGTTTTTTTCTTTTTTTTTAGTATCACTTTAAGCATGTTGTGTTGCAGGTGAGCCTGATTTATATTTTCATACTCGATAGCAGAAAATAGTTGGCAATTCATTGTTCTGTGGTAGAACAAATAAAAATTGCCAGTATTTCTAGAATGTAAATCCTGGGTTTGCTTAGATTTGTGAACAACTAATAGATGACCTGTGAGGTTAGAAATGTGGCATCTGTCTTTTGTCAATCATCCTACAGGCTTGCTTTAGGTCAGCGATCCACTAGGTCAGGGGTCTTCAAACTACGGCCCTCCAGTTGTTTAGGAACTACAATTCCCATCATGCCTAGTCATGTCTGTGAATAAATGTCAGAGTTTTACAATGCCTCATGGGATGTGTAGTTCCGCAACAGCTGGAGGGCCGTAGTTTGAAGATCCCTGCACTAGGTGGTGGAGCCAGGTTTGGGTTGACTGATCTAGAACCAGCTCCCATATTTCTGTCCTCACAGGTATTCTTTTAGGGCTAATCCACACAGACCTAACAGAAGCTTCACATCTACACTCATCCTGAAGTAGAGGTATGGGGAGTCATTGAGTCTAAAACCCAGAAATCTATGTGTACATGTACCCAGGCTGACATGGTAGTGATTCTTTTATATACATGCTTTCCTAATAAAATGGCCAGTTCTAAACGGACAGGTAAGTTTTTCAAATTTCATAACACGGTGCAGGTAAGCAGATCCTGCCCTATCCAGGAGTATATAACCTACTTCATCTGTCTGGAGTATGTGCAAAACATGAATACTTGGCTAAAAAGTATCCTGCCGGATATTGAAGAAATATGGTGGAAAATCTGTCTCACCAGTGTTGACATGTGTCGGTGTATGTGGACATTGTATGGCTTCATCCATTGCCCCTCTTTTTTATTATAGTTCAGCTCTTAAGCAAAGTATTGAGATCTAAATGACAACGGTCTACCAGTGCTCCGATCTAGTGACTGTGTACTCAAAATGATACTCGTGGTAATATGAAACCTCGACCAATCGCTGCTACACGCAGTATATATGGGTATTCTGGTGGCTTCTACTGATGTTATACTGGATGCCTATTGAACCAGTGAGTGTAGCTGTAAAAATCTCTGCCCACAAGTTAGACTTGTAAGTTCATTTTTGGTGCTGTAGTTCCTGGTGAAAAAAGGGGTCCTTGACCATAAACTAAATCAGAATATCAATTACCCTATCCTACCAGATACCTTCATATTTCTAACCCTTGAACCTGGCATTAATATTTACACCTCATCCTAGCACCTAACCTAACTTTTAATAGAATCCTTTCTGGACCATTGCGGACTTATTTGTGTGCATCAGGGAGTTTTTTCTCAGACAATAGGTGCAGGAACTCCCCCATTCCGAGTTACCCCTTTTCCCCACCACCTACCCACCTCCCAGTACCGTCCCTTTTAGACAATATAGAACCAAGTATCATTTTGTGGTGCTAAGTAATTTGTATGGAATTTGGTAATGATATCAAGAAAAGCAGTAAAATGGATCCCCTGCAGCCAGCTGCAATAGATCCCATAACAATGGACCACCCACAACAAAATTTCCCCCACCGGCAACAATAGACTCTCGGGAGAATCAACAGATCTCCGCACAGCCAGCATTAATAGACTGTCTGGCTGCCATCGACAATAGACCCCCCCAACAGTAGATCTTTCAGCAACAACTGGCCCTCCAGCAACATAAGACCCCCCCCTGCAAAAATAGATCCCCCAGCAGTGAGCATCAATACCTGCAGCATACCCCAGCACCCCTTGCCATTACATACAGTCAGTCCAGGAGGTGCCAGAACTGTGTTCTCCCTGGGAAAAAAAAGCCCTGGTGTGCATGCTGCAATACTTGTAATCTTCCTTTTTACTACGTGGTGAATCTCTGACCTAAAACGAGCATGCGTTTTTTTTTTTAGGTGTTTAAGAACCCACTCTATTTGGCTACTTGTGTCCCAAACAGTGCATTGAGACGTGGGCGAAGTGTGGCACACACTTACACACCATACACACAAGTGCCATGTTTTTCTCATGGCATATCAGTAAGGCAGACAAATGTTTGAAGCCTGCTTCATACTTTAACAGTGCGTCACTGAACTTGTGTTATGGCGGCCCATTTATTTTTAATAGGCTACCAATGCATATTTGCGCACCCCAAACTGCACCTGATCCTTTTTTGATGCTGCAAAGCAACACAGTCTGTTAAATCTGTTGTTTTGTTCAAATAGAATGGCACATCTGTGCAATGCATTCACACTTCAAGTAGAAGTAAAGTCAGAAGGTTTTTTAACTTAATGCATTTTATGCATTAAGATAAAAAGCCTTGTGTGCGCATCAGCCGCCCCAGCACCCTCTAATACTTGAGCACCATCTGTGTCCAGCGATGTCCACGAGTTCCTCGGCCGTGCCCCCATAGCAAGCTGCTTGCTGTGGGGGCACTCGACAGGGAGGGGCCGGGAGCAGCAAGAAGGATCAGGGCTGTTTTGTGCAAAACCACTGAACAGAGCAGGTAAGTATGTAGGTTATTAAAAGACAAAAAAAAAAAAAAGACGTTACAATCACTTTAAATGAGAAGTGCAGGAACCAAAAAAATACTTGCCTATATGGTTGCAGCATCTGTGTGATGACCCAGCTCTACCCCACTGGCTGTAAGCCAGAGGACTGAGCGATCACATGACCGCTGATCACTCAGTTCTTGGGTCCTCTAACTGTTGGTCACCACTCTGCGCTTCCCCTCCAGCGCTCACTGGAGCACTGGGCAGGAGAGCAGCTGGCTTCAGCGACATTGTCAGGATGCACCCAGGAACTGGAGTGGCTCAGTGATGTCAGACGAAAATGGGCTTTAACTCATTCTGGGTCGCAGCAGTGCACTCCTGTGATCCTCAAGAGAAGTATGGCCAAAAAAAAAAAAGCTTTCACCATTCTTCGCTTTTAAGGCCATACCTGGACAAATTCAGCTGGTTCATCAAGGATTGTCCAAATTTCAATCCACGTCGTATGGGCGCTGTGATTGTGCAGAAGTCGATCTACCAATCAACTTTACAACCGCCATGTTGGATTTTCTTTGCTTGATCAGCGCTGCTGGCTATAGCCTGCAACCCTGATTAGTGTATTCTGAAACGGGGAAGTCTCCTCACTGTCGGAATACAATCGTTGAGGGAGGGAGGATTCCCCCCCATCCATATCGAGTGTGGGGGAATCAAGCCCGTTTTTTTTATTCAACCTGCTTGTGAAATGAAAAAAATAAATAAAAATGGACCCCTCCTATGGCCTGCGTAACACATGCATGGAGCGTTATGCTTTGCGATAAGTTGTAACTGGTAAAGGAAAGGAAGGTAAAGCGTGTATTTCTTGTTTAGGCGTGATTGACAGCCTGTACTGCCCGCAGACTCCTGGAATTTGAGCGTCATATATCTCCAGAAGTCTTTAGGCAACTCCAAGAATGCTGAAACCACATGTATCACCAGTCCTGTGCATGCAAACCCAGACAAAAATTGGATTGTTTACACATTGCCATAGTATTGGCAATATGCAAACAAAACAAATTTCCCTACTTAAGGAATACTTTTATCCAGGTAGTTTAACTTTTCAGACATGTCCAAGCAGGATTACAAAGAAAGGATTACAGATTAGTTTTCAAATTTTTACTAGATCATCCCATTCCCCTCCACCCAAAAGGGGAAGCTCTCGCTTAGGCCATTCACAAAGCGCAGCACGCCTGCGCAGTAGGGGATCAGCTGAACCTGCAAGGCTTCACTGCCGGTTCACCTTAGCTGAGGTGGCAGCACCCGAAAGCCAATTAAAAATCGACTAGGGTGAGGACGCCACTGGATTCGTGGACAAGTAAGTACCTTAATATTGAACGTCAGCAGCAGTATTTGTAGCTGCTGACTTTAAAAAAAAAGAAATTCTGAAGGAGCCTGTAGCTCCTCTTTAATTCCATTTTGTAATGCGTTGTGTGCGTTTAGGGCCGATTGTGGTCTGAGACGTTCTCTGTAGTATGCTGTCCTG
The DNA here is from genome assembly GCF_905171775.1 of Rana temporaria. NCBI lineage: Eukaryota > Metazoa > Chordata > Amphibia > Anura > Ranidae > Rana > Rana temporaria. Next base: position 610,889,685 of record NC_053489.1, read on the forward strand.
AGATGGTGTGAGTGATGGAGAGACCACATAGATACCTGTTCTGTGTATCTCTTGATGGCACATCCTATCTGGGCACTGCATTTCTCAGCTAAGGGCCTTCAGTACAGCAGTCGCTTATGAATAAGCAGAAACTGTAAGGCTAACCATACACATTACAATCTGACAATGCAAATTCTTTCAAATCCACTTTAGATCTGCCAAAACTGTAATGAGGATCTACTTTAAAGCGGTTTTAAAGGTAAAAAAAAAGTTCCCCTAAATAGCTTCCTTTACCTTAGTGCAGTCCTCCTTCACTTACCTCATCCTTTGATTTTTGCATTTAAATGTCCTTATTTCTTCTGAGAAATCCTCACTTTCTGTTCTATCTGTAACTCCACACTGTAATGCAAGGCTTTCTCCTTGGTTTGGAGTGTCGCGCTCCCCCCAAGGAGAGTCAGAACGCCCACTAACACACAGCTCCTTTCTCTATCTGCAATGTAGAGAGAGTCCTGACTCTCCTGCTCGCCCCCTCAAGGGACGAGCACGACACTCCACACCAGGGAGAAAGCCTCGCATTACGATGTGTAGTTACAGGCAGAAGAACAGGAAGTGAGGATTTCTCAGAAGAAATAAGGACATTTAAAAGCAAAAAACAGAAGGTGCAATCGGCGCAAAAATAATACAGAAGAAAAAAAACCCTTATGCAAGCTGAACACTATTAGAATAACACAAAATTCTAGTGGCAAAAGTATAAAGAAAGAAGTGCAGCGCAAAATATAAAACGTTGAAATTTAATCTAGACGTGAAAAATCACGACATAAATAGACATATAATAATAAGTGAAGTCCATAAATCGGGTATGTGCAAGATAAGCATGTAGCAAGTGAAAAAGTCCATAGAAGATGATAAACCAGTGTAAAGGTCCACAAAAAGTGACAATCCCTCCACCACAAGTCTCTCTAGGTACTCTCACCTCCAGGTATAGACCCCTGAATTACCAGGAAGTCATACAAAGCAGACAATAAGACCGATCAAATCCTCATAAGAAATTGCTTAAAACTCCACAGAGACAGCTAGTTTTCCTCTAGGCTCAGCAGGCAGAGTATATAAACAGGAAACGGAGGGAATAATCTAAGTGCTCACCGTTTGATAAAAAGACATGGGCATTTATTTTAAATACAAGCTACTCGCAAACAGATCAGCATAAACAGCGTGTAGTAAACTCGTGGACAATACAGCAGAGCGGTTGACGTCATGAGCAGCTGCTAAACCCCCGGACGCGTTACGTTCACATAGAACTTCCTCAGCAGGGCACTTCTTTCTTTATACATTCAAAAACAAAATGGAAGGATGAGGTAAGTGAAGGAGGACTGCACTAAGGTAAAGGAAGCTATTTAGGGGAGTTTTTTTTTTACCTTTACAAACCCTTTAAGCTATCCAATCAGGCAGGCCCTTGCACTAAATGCTGTTTGGTAGATCTAAAGGAGGTTGTTCAATCTGATTGTAACGTGTGCAGTGAACGTAAAGGGAGACCTGTTGAAATATAAGTAATGAAGCTGTCCTTGTCTACTTGTTTTTATAAACGTGCAGGTTCCAGGACTGTCCTCCTAATTTTAGCTTTACTAACTAGCATTTCTTTAACCACCAGAAAAAGTATGCAGGCAGTGAAGTTTTATATTTTTTGTTGTTTGTTACAGGTCAGGGGCTCGCTATGTAGTGAAGACACAGATCAGGATGACCGCTCTGAGCAAACAGCAGTGGCAGCTTTCCTTATTTCTGTCTTCTCAGGACTAAGGATGAGCTCCGGCGTGTTCCCACAGTGCACGTGCGGAGCCCGCCAGGAAGTCAGAACCATGCTGCGCTAATCACAGGCAGTGAGACATTGTCCCGATGCTCGGCTGCAATGTCTCACTGTCTGTGGTTAGCGCAGCATGGTTCTGACTTCCTGGCGGGCTCCGCGTGAACACGCCGGAGCTCATCCTTACTCAGGACCCCTAAGGGTCAGCTCACTTAATACTGATCATATGTTTGCATTGTTTCCATCAAGTTTGTCGCATGCTAGCTTTTTAGGCCATTTTCACACTAGTGTGTGTGGTGGGGGGGGGGGGTTGCCTAATACCACAGAAGCAGTGCAGTGTACCCATGTGTTTGGAGCATGTTAGCTGCACTTTCTCATAATTAAATTGTGTCCTGCGTATTTGTTTTTCCTGCTTTTTTTGGTGCGCTTTCTAAAAGTGCACCATAGATTCAGAATGCAGGAGTTTGGTGCTCTTTCGGAATGTGCACCAAAACTACGGGACATAAGGCAGCTAACCAGCTCCACACAGGTGGGTAAGATTCACTAGTAGTGAGATTTCCTGGTCATCCCATTCTGTGTTCTATCCAGCAAAAGGCTAGATGACCGTGTCATGCTCCTCATGATCTAGGTGGAAGATATGGTAGGAATATGTGATAGGAAGCTGGCAGAGCCCACACGAAACTGAAATGATGTACATTTTAATGGAAATACAGAGCTGGCTTTGAACTAATTTCTGCACAACCTTTTTAAAGTGTATGCAATACTAAAATGAGTAGTGAGGTATACAATACAAGTGTGTCTTTTCTATTTGTGTGTTCACCTGATTATGTTCTTGTGCAGGTCCCCATGCTGAAACCGCCAGTGGATGCCAGAACCTGCAGTGTGGTTTTCGGGCCTGCTGCCGATCTGGTGAATGACCTCTCCTACCTCCCCCACTCATCTGAGCAGCCATTCTTTCATGCACTTTACCCTTTCTAGCACATGTTGTGTGTTCAGGAATCCTTCTGGAGTTTTTCCTTCTGAGTTGCATTCATCATATAGTCTTTGAGCAAACTGTCAAGCGTAGTAACAGTTTTCGCTTAATAAAATCTTCATTCCCCAAGCTGTTTGTTTCTTTCTTGGACCGCTCTTCTTTTACATTTTTTTTTCTTAAGGTAACCTTATTGTTTTGAAAAAGACAAAAAAAGGTAATACAAAACTACAGAAACGGCACTCGACAAGAAACGGTGAGCAACATAAGTGTGCATTCAACATATCGATAGCTAACATGGAAAGATCACATACTCAATAACAAGGGGTCACAATTATGTATACTGTACTTGGAAAATGTAAAGGTCAAACAGTTCAAGTACAATCACAATAATGTCTAAAAGTCATAAATTGCAGAAACAGGATATGTAATTGAAATAATCAAGGTGAAAACAAGAATTTAATGACGAGATACAAAATGTAATCATCAGATAATTTAGTTCAGAGTCTACGCATAGGGACCAGACTTTGTGGAATTTCCTAGGACAACTTCTAGCTTTGTAGGTAAGTTTTTATACATTGGTATGACCTGGTTTACTAAGGCAAGCCATGAAGTGATTTGGGTGGGGGCTGTGATTGCCATTGCATGGTTGTATAATTAAAAACGAAGCACAAAAAAAAGCTGTATACTCCATGGAATACTTTAATCAATATAGCCCAGGAGACACCTTATGGCAGAGGTCTCAAATTGGCAGCCCTCCAGCTGTTGCGAAACTACAAGTCCCATCACGCCTCTGCCTGTGGGAGCCATCCTTGTAACGGTCATCCTTGCAATGCCTCATGGGACTTTATTAGGTTACTGCGTAAGTGAGCTTAAGAAAGCCGTAACTTAAGGCACGAATAGGTGGACATTCATATCATATGGAAATCATATGGAAAAATGTACCATCTGCAACTGAGCAGTTGGCAAGCAGCAGGGGGTCATTTACAGAGGTGGAAAAGAAGACAAGTAGTGTAAGATGATCAATCCAAGAATTTTGTTTGTAAAACCTTATCCGTAGATAAGATGACCATAGGAACCTGTATGGTAAGGATTCTCTGCACACTGTTTGAGATCCGGAATATCTGCTCTCCACAGAATTTCAGTACTTTGTAGATGGTCAGTTTTGAAGTGAAAAAAAAAACAAGAAATAATGTTTAGAGTGTGTTGGGTCATGCAACAAGTTTTCCGGAGCAGAGGGTTGCATGGGGACATTAGTCAAACCAAATTGGGCCCAGTGGCACATGTGTGTCACATTTGCAAATATCGGAAATGGGCAGTAGAGTAAAGTTTGTGCTCCATTTTTGAAATTCCAAAAAAAGGGGCACAGCGAAAATAAATAGAAGTTTCACCCCATATTTAGTCCAGAGCAATCCATCAGTATGTTGATAGAACTCCTGCAAGCGTGGATTGTGCCAGAGAGTTTTAGCGGGAAAATACGGCACTGAAAAAGGGTTAAAAGTGCTGCTGCCAAAGCGCTTTGGGGGGTGTTTTAGGAGCGGTTTATACACTCTCCTAAAGCACCTTTAAAGATGCTGCTTGCAGGACTAGTGTGAAAGTGTCCTAAATCAGTGGTGCAGGTAGACTAGAGTGAACAATTCTGAACAAACCCTCATTTGCTTCTGTAGTTGCATGCTGTATGGTCAGAATCATTTTCAAACTCACAAGTGAGGCACTGACACATGGTCGGACCGAACCGATGAGAATGAACCGAAGGTCAGTTTCATCGGACCGAACCGACCGTGTGTATAGGCCATCGGTCTGTTTTCCTTCGGTCCAAAATTTTAAAACATGCCTCAAAACCAAACCGATGGACCGCTGCCCGATCCCACCAAACCGATGGTTAGTACAGAAAAGCATGCTCAGAATCAAGTCGACGCATGCTTGGAAGCATTGAAATTCGTTTTATTCAACATGTCGTGTGTTTGACGTCACCGCGTTCTGACCCGATCGTTTTTTGGAACGATGGTGTGTACGCATCATCAGGCCACTTCAGCGGTGAACCGATGAAAACGGTCCGTCGGACCATTCTCATCGGTTTTGTCCGACCGTGTGTACGGGGCCTAAGATTTTTATTTATATAACAGTGGTTCATGAAGGAAAGTTTTGTGTGTATGGGGGAGGAGACGCAGGCAGTAAACCTGTTACTATGCAGTGCATGGGCAAAGCACAGGCTCTCCTTTACTGTGTGTTTAAAAAGGGGGGGGGGGGAACTCCCAGGGACCACAATGATACAAAAGATCAATAAGGTCATTGCAATATATTCTGTGAATTAATCTGACCGTATATGTGTGTAAAATTGCCAATGGATCTATAGCCAAACAATAATATTACATGATAAATTGTGGAATTGGTAAGTACTGGACTGGGTGGAGCTTTTTTTTTTTTGGTGGTCCAGCGGGTGGCATGATTGATCTACATTGGGAAACGTGTTGGGTTTTTTTTTGTTTTAAATAAAGGACTTGTCAAGCGTGTGTCTTTATTCTTGTTTACGCTTTTTTTTTTTTTTTTTTGGTGAATGGGTAGGGGTACAATGTATGCATTCACATGGGCCTTATTAAATGGGGGCTTCCATATTCTGATAAATCTGCAGTCCACCTCAGCACAGGGTTGTGGGGGAAAGGCCCTTGTCCCCATCAATATGTGGCCTAGTATGGTTCAGGAGGGGGTGCGCTCGATCATGTCTCCCCCCCCCCCCCCCCCTTTCCTGACGGCCTGCATGCTTGGATAAGGGTCTGGTATGGATTTTTTTTTATTTATTCTTAAATTTGGTGTGGGGTTCCCCTTAAAATCCATACCAGGCCCGATGGGTTTTTCTGTTTACTTTTTTTATTGCTGGCGTGCCCCCCCCCCCCCCTCTTCCTTTCGTCTCTCTTTGTTTATAAAAACAACGGCCATGGACAACAGAGAAAAGGATTTTACGGTGAGTACAAAAAAAAAATATTTTCTCCTTTCGTCCATGGACGGACACAGCTTCCTTAAATCTTGACTTGTTAGACGTCCCCAAGCAGTGTCAAAAAAACGAGGTGTGGGAACAGCAACAAAAACTAACTTCACTCCAAACAAGCAGAGCTCCTCAACGGAGGAGGTGCTACTTTAAACAGCCACCTGCAAAACCTTACGGCTGAAGGAAGTATCCGAAGATGCACTCACATCAATCTTGTAAAATTGAAAGAATGTGATCGGACGACCAAGTCGCCGCATTACACACCTGTGAGACAGATGCTTGATGTTGGAAAGCCCAGGAGGTACCAATTGCCCTGGTCGAATGCGCCGTGACAGGAAAGGGAGGTGCCTGCCCCTTAAGGGCATAGGCCTGAATGACGGTCTGCCTGATCCACCAAGAAATGCTAGCCGATGAGACTGCCAAGCCCTTCTGTGGACCAGACACGACCACAAACCGTGAGTCTGACCTCCGGAACGGAGCTGTAGCAGACAGATGCATCCGCAGAGCACGTACCATGTCCAAAGTATGTAACGCAGCCTTTGGGATGCGACAGTCGAGGACACAAGGAAGGAAGTACGATGTCCTCAGTCATGTGAAACAATGAAACTACCTTCTGAAGAAAAGAAGGTTGTGGGCGTAGCACTGCTTTATCTTTATGGAGGACCAAGTATGGTGGCTTGCATGACAAGACCGCCAACTCAGAAACCCGTCTGACAGATGTTATGGCCACTAGAAAGACCACCTTCTGAGATAGTGTCGAGAGGAATTTCTCTGATGTTCTCAAAGGGAGGTTCCTGAAGAGCCGAGAGCACCAGATTCAAATCCCATGGAGGAAGCAGTGGTGTAATTGGGGGAATCGCACGTCGAACCTCCTGTACAAACGTACCCACCAGTGAATGGGTCATTGAAAGAAAACAGCCAAGGCTGAAATCTGTCCCTTAATGGTGCTTAAGGCAAGTTTCTGATCCACTCTACGCTGTAAAAACAGCAGGACCCTGAAAACCGAATATGCCTGTGGACACCACTCCATCTCTTTGCACATAGAGATGTAGGCCTTCTAAGTGTGATGATCGATCTTCCGTGCCCTCAGCATGGTTTAAATGACCGAATCTGACAGACCTTGGTCCCTTAGTACCTGACTTTCAATAGCCATCCTGTTAAAGCTAGCGACTGTAAAGCAGGATGAAGTATGGGACCTTGAGACAGAAGGTCCTCCCGCATTGGCCACTAGGCGCACAAGGTCGGCATACCAGGGACTCTGGGGCAATTAGAATCACCAAATTTCCTCAGCCTACACTCTGCGGAGCAGATGAGGAAGCAACTTCAGTGGGGGAAATGCCTAAGTTAGTCGATACTGACCCCACGGGGCCACCAACACGTCTGTCCAGGGATTTCTAGGACCTGGCCACGAACCTTGACACCTTGCGATTGAGTTGAGAGACCCGGAGATCACGTGCGGCGTGCCCCCACCCCTGGCAAAGGAGTTGGAACACCTCCGGATGCAACGACCATTCTCCTTGGTCCAGCATCTGGCGACTCAGTCCTGCCAGTTTTCTACGCCCAGAATGTAAACGGCCAATAGAGCCGGAACACTCCTTTCCGCCCACCTTAGGATGTGAGCAACCTCCGACGCCGCAGCCGAGCTCTGTGTTCCTCCCTGATGGTTGACATAAGCCACCGCCGTGGCATTGTCCGGATGGATCCTGATTGGACGCCCTTGCAGTCTCTGCGACCACGAGGGGAGACGCAGCCTGATCCCTTGAAGCTCTAGTACATTGATTGACAGGTTGGATTCGTCGGGAGTCCAGCGACCCTGGGCCGACAGGACTCCCCCCCCCCCCCCCCAACCTGCGAGGCTGGCGTCCGTCGTGTTCACAGTCCACTGGAAGGGAAGGAACGACTTCCTGGACTGAAGAGCCGGGAATCTCGGCCACCAACTCAGAGAGGCCCTGACCAGGTGACTTACCTGAATCTGACGATCCAGAGACAATGGAGATCTGTTCCATTTGGACAGGATCTTCTTCTGAAAAGCTTGAGTGTGGAATTGGGCATTTGGTACTGTCTCGAAGGAGGCTACCATGAGACCCAGGACACGCATACAAAAACGGAGAGACAAGCATTTGCAAGAAGTTAACAACTTCACTGCCGTCTGGAGTGTCTGCAATTTTTCTAAAGGAAGGAAGACTTTTGCCTCCAAGGAGTCCAGAATCAATCCTAGGTACTCCAGACGCTGAGTCGGTACCAGGACCAACTTCTGAATGTTCAACACCCAACCAAATTCCTGGAGGTTCTGACTGGCTATAGACAGGTCGTCCTCTAATTCTGAGCCAGAAGCAGCTCTCAGAAGGAGATTGTCTAAATAGCCCACGACAGAAATGCCTCGCTGTCTCAGCAAAGCCAGAATCGGGGCAAGCACCTTGGTGAAAACTCTTGGTGCTGACGCTAGGCCAAAGGGAAAAGCCACAAATTGATAGTGCTCTTCGTTGATCGCAAATCACAGAAACCTCTGATGCCTGGCGCAGATGGGGACATGCAAGTATGCGTCCTTGATGTCCAGGGATGCCAGAAAGTCCCCCGGATGGAGCGCAGCAACCACCGAACGAATTGATTCCTTTCTGAACCTTCGCACCCTCACAAAGGCATTGAGGGCCTTGAGATCCAAGATTGGGTGGACTCCATCCTTCTTTAGGACTACAAACAGATTTGAATAGAATCCCCGAAATCTTTCCTCCAGTGGTACAGGTAAAATTACCCCGCACCTGAGCAAGTCTTGTACTGCTCCCATTAAGGCAGACCGACGAGCCGGAAGGAGAAGATTTGAGGGAAAGAATCTGTTTGGCGGAGAAGAAAGAAACACGATCTTGTACCCTGAAGTTGACCACCTCGCAGACCCACTGGTCTGCAAACCCGTGAAGCCACCCCACCCCCACCCTTGAGTCGGGCAGGGGAAAAACTTCATGCGGTAGCAGTCTCGTTAGGCTTGCGCACCCAGGGATGCTTCTGTCCCCCTGCTGGACCTTTGTCAACCTGGGAGGATCTGCCGACTGACCCTGACTGATGAATATACCGCTTCTGCGCGGAATAGGAGGGCCCTGGCTTATGGCGTGGCTCCTTCCCCTTAGAGGACTGAGGGAGAAGTGTGCTCTTACCTCCAGTGACATCCTTAATAATGTCGTCCAGCGATCTGCCAGAGCTTTTTTGGATGCTTGGTCAGCGGACCAGCATTTCAGCCAAATCAGGCGGCGCAATACCACCGCCAATACAGAGGCGCTGGAGATCAAGGGGTCCACATCCAGAGTGGCATCACAGACATGCACAAGGCCCTGTACCAACTGGTTGGCCAGCCTTACACACTCAGGGGGGAGCTGATGCTCCTCCACTGTCTGGCGCAAAATCTTTGCCCATTTAGTAAGTGTCTGAGACGCCAACGTTGCAGCCAAGATAGGCCGCAACGCAGACCCCAGCATGGTGAACATGGAACTGCTCACCGCTTCGGACTTCCTAGCAGTAGGGTCCTTAAATGCAGGGCTCCCCTCTCCTGGGAGAGTGGTTACTTTATTTAGCTGAGAGACCGGGGGTCCACAACTGGAGGAGATGTCCATTTTTTTTCAAAAGGCTCTCCTCAAAAGAATAACGGACCGCCATACGTTGAGGGATCACAAAGGACTTCTGTGGCCATTCCCATTCCTTATCTATGAACTTATCAAAGACAGTAACATAAGGAAAAACTTTACCATAGCGGTTCGATTTGTGTGAGACAGACCCCTCTGTGGAAGTCCCAGGTGCATCCTCACAGCATCAATAAGTGCACTCACAAGTGCCCTGTCTTGCGCTGACCTGGACGAGGGGTCCTCCTTACCAGGGAGGTCCTGGTCTGCATCCTCTGTCATACCAGAACTGGGGTCCTGAGCTGCAGCCAAGCCTGAGTCTGAGTCAGAGCATTCCCCAGAAGATAGTGGGGGGAGGGAACGCTTTTTACCCCCCCCCCCCTTACGCCTGTATGCTGCTTCCACACTGGCAACAAAGGGCTCCAGGACTGCTGACAAAGTATCCATGGGAACCGCAGGTTCAGGGGCACCGGTTGCTTCCTCTGGCATGTTTGGGAAATAAAGGCCAGATACTGATTCCATAATCACCCACTGACAGCCCTCAGGGTCTAAAGTGAAAACACTCAATAAGTCCACCCTCCTTGCTGCACCAACTGGGGGGGTTACCCAGGGGACTCACCCCTAGAGGGAGACCACTCAGCGCCGCTGCCCGCCTTCCGTCTGTACACAGCGTGTGTCTGAGGAAAACTGAGGTGATTGTGCTGTGTGCTGTTTAGGAAGCCAGTGCTAGAGGCCAAAACCCACTCCAAAATGGCCACCAGACAACTCAGAGAAAATGGCGCGGACCACAAGAAAATGGCCGCCTGCAATGCCGCCCTGCGTCACAGCGCGGCCACGGTAAAATAGCCACCAATGGAAAATTCAATAGAGAAAAGCAGGCACACTAAAAATGGCGTCAGCGCTGCAAAAATGGCGCCTGAGCACCGCGATGTGGATGAGAAGGCCGTGGCAGAGACTTCCCAGGAGACAGACCACCCCCCACAGAAAGTGGGCCCGACACCCCACAGTCCCCAACTGGACCCGGAGTCCCCCCCATAGGCACATCCCAGTCACAGTGACCCATAGGGCAGAAGGGGAAAGGGTGACAGAGAGCAGTGAAAGGGAGTACAGGAGAACCTCTTATTCCCGGGAATGCCCAGCTGTTCCATCCTGCCGAGGCAGGAGGAACCATACTTACCCGTCCTTGCGAGGACTTGCTGGCGCATCCCTGACAGGCCTACAACCAAGTGGTACGGAGTAGCTGTCGGCCCGGTCCACTGTAAGTGAGACAGCAGCAGCCCAGTCATATGTGGACCCCGAAGCATATGCTCACTGGCCACTCCTGGAGCCATGGGGCATGTCTTGGCCGACCCAGCGCGTAGCTAAGGTCTGCTCACGCTCGATGGCCAGACTGGGGGGACTACAAGGGTATATAACGGATATGCAATTAGCGGGCCTCCAGCTGTTGCAGAACTACAATTCCCATGAGGCATTGCAAGACTCTGACAGCCACAAGCATGACACCCAGAGGCATGATGGGACTTGTAGTTTTGCAACAGCTGGAAGTCCGCTAATTGCATATCCCTGGTATGTAATATCCAGCCTGTGTAGAGTGGTACTACAGCGCTACTACTAAATAATAAGCAGGAAAAAACACAACAAAAATAACCAAATGGTAAAAGCTGCATACAAAAAAGGTGTACAAAACCAAATAAAGTGAAGAAATGGTAGTAATGCACTAATACCAACATTTGCTGCTGTTAATATATAGTGTACAACATGTGCCAATGATACCAAATAGACACCCAAAAATATATATAAATGAGGTATCAATCAAATGCAATGTGAAACAAATTGAAGTGTCAAACCATTATGTGAGCAGACAAAGAAACATAAAAAAAAAACACATCCCCCTTCCACACACAGATCAGTACAATTAACTAGAAATGAGAAGGAACAGTCCTATGGTGTGCTGGGAGTTTTCACAGTGCTTGTTTGGCTCAGGCTGGCGCTCTGATAGTTCAGGGTGACACAGCTCATGAAAAAAAGGAAAAAACTAAGTCGGTGTTAGCAATACACTCACGAATCCCCAGATCAAAAACAGCTTGTTAGATGTAGCCTTTCATGCCGCTCAGTGCGGTGATCTCCTCATACAAACAGGTGTCCGTCGATTGCATCACTAGGCTCCTCCCCCACGCGTTGCGTCACTCGGCACGTGACTTAGTCATGGGTTGTCGGGTAACAGCAGCAGCTGAGCTTTTATCTGAGCTGACGGTGGAAAAAACGGAGGGGATTCCTATCACATCATTGCCGGCAAATAGCAAAATAAGGCTACACATACCCAATGTGAGCACTGTTTAGATAAAATTGAACAACTTTTATTACAACATTAATTTGATATAAAAATAAAAGCGTGTATCTGCTACCGCAAGTAAATCCTTATGCACCATAGGGAAGTGTTGCTGCCTCCAGTGGCCAGCAATGGTCATACACACATAATCTTATGAACATGGCCATAACAGACCTCTAGTGTGTACATGAATACATCTATTTGGATAGAATAACTTCATAAAACTGTAGAAAACTACATACATTTAAAATTAAGAAATAAAAATATGTATATGTAAAATAAAAAAGATACCATATACCCATGATTAGTAATCCAAAATAAAGCAGTTTAAGTCAAAATCAATATTTAGGCCATTAGGCGCTAAAGTACCTATCTCGTGTATCCATCTGGATTCACTTTTGCTTAATTCTCGTACTTTATGGCTTCCCCTCCAGTGGGGTGTATACTTGTCTATAGCCCAAAATTTCTAATCTTTCGGATTTTTTTGATGACATTGTGCAAAATGACGTGAAACATGCATAGGGAACCCCTTTTCAATGTTCTGCACATGTTCCCTAATGTGTTTCCATAAGGGTCTTTTTGTACGCCCTATATACTGTAGTGAGCAGGAGCATTGAAGGACATTTACCACACCCTCTGTTCTGCATGTTATGAGATTTTTAATTTCGTATTCTTTTTGGGTTACATTTGATACGAATTTGGAACATTTTTGACCATTTAAAATTTGTTTTTTTGCAGGCATAGCTTAGTTTGCAGGGAAAAAAACCCTTTTGTCCTGATAGAAGGTCAGAATACTGGATTTGCTTGGAGGATCCGCAACATTTTTTGCCACCAAATCCCTCAACGTAGGGGCTCTTCTGTAGATTACCCTAGGTAGACTGGGCAATATGCTTTGTTATTGTCTGTCTGCTTTCAGGATGGGCCAGTGTTTTCTAAAGATCGATTCTAATTGTTTGTGCTGAACATTAAAATTCAAGATAATGGGGAGTTCTTGGTCCAATTTATTTGTCTTCTCTTTGTCTTGTATAAGAGTGCTTCTTGGGATTTCATAGATATTCTTGATCTGTGCTTGTATAAATTCTTCATTATAGCCCTTTCTGGTGAACTTCGTGCCAATCACACTTGCTTGTTCTAAAAATACCTGGGAGTCTGAACAATTTCTCCTGATCCTCATCAGCTGGCCCTTTGGTATGTTGATCAACCAGGGATCAAAGTGGCAGCTATCCACTGGTATATAACTGTTTCTTTCTACTGGGTTAAAGTAGGTTTGCGTAGTAATTTGTTGTGCCTCCAATGAGATTTCCAAATCTAAGAACTGAATGTTTTTTTTCACTAATTGTGTATGTCAATTTGATGTTCTTCTGATTCTCATTGAGCTTATCAAAGAATTGTGTCAGAGAGGTGACGTCACCTTCCCAATCCACTATGCAGTCATCAATGTACCTTCTATACAGTACCAGCTGTTCAGGTGTGTTGGTATAGATAGCTGACTCTTCCCACTCAGACATAAAAACATTGGCTACGCTTGGCGCGTACTTCGCTCCCATCCCGATTCCATTTAGTTGTCCAAAATACTGTCACCCAGCTGCCAGTTGATAGAAGAATCTCAAAAATAAATAAAAAGTTCTTCAGGACTCTGGGCCCAATGGGAGCCAGGTCCTACTCCTCTACTAGGCAAAAAAAAAATGAGCTGCAGGGTGACCGGAAGGTCTGCCCCCTGGGCAGGGCTGTTCAACTGTTAAATGTACATGTATTTAAATATCTAACATGTCTGCCTAGTCCTCTCCTAATAGACGGAAGGAACATAACCCACGAGTCAAGATTTAAGGAAGCTGTGTCCGTCAATGGACAAAAAGAGAAAGAGCTTTCTTTTGGTGGTATTTGATCACCTCTGTGTTTTTTTTTTTGTTTTTTTTTTGCGGGATTGCTGTGGACAGATCTGACCCTAAGTGATATTTTTCGGGGACCAGTGACACCAATACAGTGATCAGTGGTAAGAAAAATAATAATGCACTAATCGCTGTATAAATGACACTGGCAGGGAAAGGGTTAACATCAGGGGCGATCAAAGGGTTAAGTGTGTTCCCTGCAAGTGTTTTATAACTGTGCGGGGGCTGGACTGACAGGAAAAACACAAAGATCTCTGTGTATCCTGTCAGAACGGGGATCTGCCTTGTTTACATAGGCAGATCCCCGTTCTTCTGTGGAGCGATTGCAGGTGGCCGGCGGACATGCTTATTGGTTCCCCCGCCATGCAGCAGGCGCGCACACACAGTATCTATTGAATGAAACTACTTACAGGTATGTTTCACGCAATAGAGAGGTTCTGCTGCAGTATATAGGCAGTAGGTGGTTTTTACCCAGTTGTCGACTGAACCATAGCGGAATTGCCGGCTACAGCGCCATTGGATAACTCATGGAGGCTGTCATATGGCGTCCTCGCAGAATCACGCACCCGGGAGTATTGGTGACCGTCGGGTCTTCAAGACCCGGCCCATCACGGATCGGAGTAAAGAGCTAATGACAGCGGCCCTTTACCATGTGATCACATGGGAGCAGGTGTCCACAGCGCTCATTTATGCTCATCCGTGAATAAATAATGCTGTCTGCGCTGTGTGACTCAAAGGGGTGAAAAGGACGGTGCGACTGATGGGCGCACTAGTAATGTGAAACACAATAAACCTTTGAAATACACAATATAAAGCAATACTAAAACAAAGAACATCAAAAAATCTCCGAAAACCATACAATGTGAATAAAAACAACATACGTGAAAAAATGACATGCGTGAAAAAATAAATCAAACGTGACTCATAAAGTGACAGATGTGATAAAGTATATGAGCCAAAAATATGGCAGACAACTCAAATACATTTTACAGAAAAGTCTCTATGGGGTAATCCCAAAGCCAGGTACAAGTGTTGGATGGAGAAAAACTCTTAAGTGCAAACACCTCTTGTGCTTCCTAGCAGCTCAACTCACAGCTGTAGCACGGACAGCCCAAATAATCCTCAAAAATACACTCAGTAGATGGTGCAATAAGCTAATATGTAGCTAAAGGACTCAGAGCCAGATGTCACATGTGGGAAAACAGCAAGGGAATATATAGCATAACTCTGTGAGAACAATACTGTGATAAATACAAATCGCACAGCAATGCACTCACTCATAGAAAAATGATAGTGGGCATATCTCCAATGAACACCAAGTTCATAAAAGCCTCCTGTGTGCCTCTGCTTATTCCTCCCTGTCTTCCAGTAACATCAGGCTATAGCTCAGAAGATGGTGGTAAAATGCAAAGAAGGAAGACACATCGCATAACCCCGCAAGGTAAATTGCATTTAATAATAAATATATTATAAAAAAACTCACATAAATAGCAGATTGACAGTTTAAATCCTTCACGAGCGACGAGCTTGTCTCCTACCGTCAGGTAATGCTTAATCTAGTGCTCCAATCCCGACGCGTATCGTCATCACGTGACTTCATGAGGGGATGCTCATCCATGCTGCACCCATCCCCATCTCTGGCTCATCCATCCTCATTCATTCCCATCTCTGGCTCATTCGTTCTCATCCATCCCCATCCATTGCTCATTCATGCTCACCCATCCCCATCCATGGCCCATCGATCCTCATTCATGCTCATCCATCCCCATCCAAAGCTCATTCATGCTGCATCAATCCCTTGCTCATCTATGATTTATCCATCCCCATCCATGATTCATTTATTCTCAACCATCCCCATCCATGGCTCATTTTTGCTCCATCCATGACTCATCCATCCCCAGCTATGCTAATCCATTCCCATCCATTCTCATTCATGGCTCACCCATCCCCAGCTATGCTCATCCATCCCCATCAATGGCTAAGTTATGCTCATCCATTCTCATTAATGGCTCACCCATCCCCATTAATGGCTCATCCGTGCCACATCAGTGATCATCCATGCTACATCAGTGATCATCCATGCCACTACAGTGCACATCAGTGCCACTATAGTGCCTCACAAAAGTGTAATAGCTAGTCAAATTAGATTTGAAATTTTTGTCCCTAGAAGACCTGTTGGTGCTCCCTGCATGTTGGCCCTCTTTATGTGGCCACGCTGTGTGAAAGTCTCACACATGTGGTATTGCCATACTCAGGGGGAGTAGGAGAATGTGTTTTGAGGTGTAATTTGTGGTATGCATATGCTGTGTGAGAAAAAAACCTGTTAATATGATCATTTTGTGAAAAAAGACAAGAAAAATCTTAACTTTGCAAAGAATTGTAGGAAAAAATTACAACTGCAAAAAAATCACCTTGGACTGTCCAAAAATGTGTGATTTGGGGGGTATTTGTACTTTCCTGTTTTGTTAGTGTGTAGTGTCTCAAGAAATGAGATAGGCCAAACAATTTGCACTGATTTGTTTTTGTTTTTACCAAAGATATGTAGCAGTATAATTTTTGGCAAAAATTTATGGAGAAAAATTACTAATTTGCAAAATTTTATAACAGAAACAAAGAAAAATTCATTTTTTTTTACAATTTTTTTTCATTTATAGCGCAAAAAATAAAAAACCCAGTGGTTATCAACTACCACAAAAAAAGAGCTCTATTTGTGTGAAAAAAAAAAGACACATGTTTCATATGGGTACAGTGTTGCAGGACTGAGTAATTGTCATTCAAAATGTGAGAGCACCGAAAGCTCAAAATTGGTCTGGTTAGGAAGGGGGTCTAAGTGCCCAGTGGGCAAGTGGTTAAACAAAAAAAAAAAAAATCTTATTCCTGCAAAAGAGGGGTGGAAAGGCGGGATCATCAGCAGGAGCCTAAATGTCCGCTTTATTATTTTTGTTTTTCTTTCTTCCTTTACTTTTTTTTTTTTTTTCCTCAGCAGTAATGGAAAACCAAACA
Source organism: Rana temporaria (assembly GCF_905171775.1). Lineage (NCBI taxonomy): Eukaryota > Metazoa > Chordata > Amphibia > Anura > Ranidae > Rana > Rana temporaria. The sequence continues at coordinate 610,906,247 of NC_053489.1, forward strand.
TTACACCTCGGAGTTTGCTACAATTTTGTTCTGCTGTGTCTTTGCATTGCCCTTGTAATCATGGGAGTAAGCCATGTTATTTGCGTCCTGTTCACCACTGCTTACGCATCCACAAGATCCATCTCCAATAGAAAATGAAAGTCAGCTTGCAAAAAGCCTGGAGTTCTGCTTTAGTCCATATCTACATTAAGTGCTTCTATGGTCAGGATATATTCATTTACAGTGCATCTGAAAAGTATTCACAGCGCTTCACTTTTTCCAATTTATGTTACGGCCTTATTCCAAAATGGATTTAATTAATTTTTGTCCTCAAAATTCTACAAACAATAACCCATATTGACAACGTAAAATAGGTTTGTTTGAAATCTTTGCAAATTTATTAACAAAAAAAATGAAAAAAAATCACATGTACATACAGGTGAAACTCGAAAAATTTGAATATGATGCAAAAGTTCATTTATTTCATTAATGCAACTTAAAAGGTGAAACTAATATATGAGATAGATTCATTACATGCAAAGCGAGATAGTTTAAGCCGGGATTTGTCATAATTGTCATAATTGTGATGATTATGGCTTACAGCTCATGAAAACCCCAAATCCACAATCTCAGAAAATTAGAATATTACATTCAATCAATAAAACAAGGATTGTACATAGAACAATATCGGACCTCTGAAAGTATAAACATGCATATGTACCCAGTACTCAGAAAGTACAAATACCCCCCAAATGAAAGTAGACAGTCCAAGGAGAGTTTTTTGCAGTTGTAATTTTTTCCTACAATTCTTTTCAAAATGAAGACTTTTCTTTTCTTTTTTTCACAAAATAATCATATTAACAGTTTTTTTCTCTCACACAGCATATGTATGCCACAAATTACACATGGGACTGTATGCAGAATTAAACCTATTCCATTAACGACCAAGAGACATGTGGTGGGTTAAACTTGGCCGCAGGCCTTTATTACTGGTATCAACATTTTATTAATTCATCAACTTTATTACTCATACAACCATTGTATGTACAACCAACAAAACACTCGTTAACTTGAACCACCAACAGTCATCAACCTAGCCATACGGCTCAGGTTGGGTATTAACTCATTATTATAAACCAACCCCAGTTGTTTATTCACAAAACCAACCGGAAACCACGTAATAATTAGGCCGCGACAAGGGAGGGGGGGAGGGAGTTAAAAAAAAATGTAATGGCTCCTGAAGCACTGGTGCCCACGCTTGCTCGCTCCTGCCTTAAATAAACTACCTTCCTTCCAGAAAGTTCCCTGTGTCCTTGTGACCTACGGCCCGCCTATCATTGGTCCCTGGCTACCTGTACTAAAGCCCCTTACCTTACAGGTGTGCTAGGGAGGGAGGAACCACCCCCCTATCAGACCGGGACACGCCCTTCTAATTCCCACAGGTGTGCAGCATGCAGCACCAAGGGTACCTAGAAACTCCCTCTGCCACCATTCCCATGTGCTCGGGGAGCTTAAAACAGCTAACTCCGCATTCATGGGACTGTATGCAGAATTAAACCTATTCCATTAACGACCAAGAGACATGTGGTGGGTTAAACTTGGCCGCAGGCCTTTATTACTGGTATCAACATTTTATTAATTCATCAACTTTATTACTCATACAACCATTGTATGTACAACCAACAAAACACTCGTTAACTTGAACCACCAACAGTCATCAACCTAGCCATACGGCTCAGGTTGGGTATTAACTCATTATTATAAACCAACCCCACTAGCCGGACCCGTTTCTTGGTAGCACCCTAGAAACGACACCGGCCCAACCACCCAACCTCGCGGCCAACTCCACCATGCTCTGCAAATCATTGTTAAATATGTCGAGCCCAACCTCTGAGAGATGAATCCATTCTATCCTGAAAAGGCCAACCAACCCACCTTCTAAATCTACATGACGGAAGGATAACCCCCCAATTTCGGGCATGAACTTAGCTATCGCTCTGTTTATTCTCTTTCTAACTCTTTCCAAAGGGGAGTTCAGCCAAATAAGTCTTGGGGCTATCTCTGAGAAAACCAACTGAACCTCAGGAAAGGAAAGTTTAAATTGACTTAAATCATATTTGATCTGAAGAATCAGATCCAGGGTTTTCCTTTGCCCTATGTCATTTCAACCGAGGTGGAGAATCAAAACGTCCGGGATTGGCATTGACCGAAACAATAAACTTAATTCATCAAATAGGTTACGCCATACCATACCCCTTCTTCCGTGCCAACAAATGTTCACCCACTTGGGGTCAAAATTTAAGCTTCCGGTATAGACTCGTCGCGAAGCTCTTCTTTCCGCCCAAAATATGTAGGAGTGGCCTACAATCCATACTGATAAAGCTTGACCTAGAAATTAAATTAGACAGTGAGGGCGAATGTACAGCTTATTGGCATCTGACTGCCATCTACCAATGCGCTTAATGCTAACGACATCCAAACCAAGCCTAGCTGCCTCTGTGGCCGCACCTATCCTAAAGGAATGTGACGAGAGAGGAAACCCCCCCATGTCTAGTGTAGACAAGCATTTCCGAAAAACCGCGTTGAACTGGTACACGGACAATGGGGTGCCATTGTCGTGAATAAAAAATGACCCCGCTTCTGCCCCTCTAACTTGCAAGAACTGCTCGACTAGTTTGACCGGGCAGATAGGAGACTCTGGAAATGCGTGCAGCGTTAGCCAGGCCCCTTTTCCCATCTGGTCAGTCTTTGACCTCGGTACAAATATAGAAAAACGCGAAATACCCCAAATCATATGTTCAAATTTAAAGTTGGACTCCGATTTCTTATTGGGAGCGACTAGCTCCGATATCCTGAACGCTCCGAAAAAAAGAAGAGAAAAAAGAGCACGAAAAAGAGACGCTTCGTAGCGAGAAAAACATATAGACCCGACCGCCGAGCATAATTTGGTAAGCAAGGGAGGAGTAACCGCCATTCTATTGTCCCTATTCTGGGAGCCTTTCTTGTAGCCTTTTAATGCCTGATGAACCGAAAAGAAAGAGGAGCAAGGGGGAAAGTTATTAAATTTGCTGAAAAAAGAGATCCCGGCCAGGATTTTATTCACCTGGGACCATGATAGGTTACTGGCCATTAATTTGTTCAGAAAGGATAGCACCAATTTTTCGGAAAATGCCAGCTGATGTTCACCCATCGAGGCCAAATGGGCCAACCACAACCTCCATGCTGAGGAATATGCAGACATTGTAGCTGGGGCGATGGATTTTACTATATTCATACGCACAAAGTCTATATCAGATCCCACAGATGTGCTGGGCACTGGATCCCCTCTCGTCCGCGGCTGGGAACAGAGACCTGAATCTCTCCATCTGTAACCGGGAGAGAGAGTCCGCTATATCATTCAGCTTACCTGGAATATGACGGGCTTTAATCCGAATGTTTAAACTCAAACACTTAAACACTAGGTAACGAATCAGGGAGATTACCGGGGGGGGGGGGGGGGGGATTTGGACTATAAACAATTTATTGCGAAAAGCACCCCTTTATTGTTCCTGAAATGGTTGCCCCATATCTCTAGTGCGACCACAATAGGAAAGAGCTCCAAAATTACTATGTTTTTTGTATGCCCTTTCCTTCGCCAGCAAGGATGCCACAATGAAGCGCACCAATGGGTTTTCCACAGGGCTGAAAAACCCACTGAACTTGCTGCGTCCTTAAACAAACTGTAATCCTGATCGGTCACAAATTCAGACTGGAAAACTGCTCTTCCATTGAATTTTTCTAAAAACTGTGACCATACCAGGAGATCCTCTCTTATCTCCGAAGAGATTCTGATGTGAGACGTGGGGGATTTGAAACCCGAAATGGCCAGGTAGAGACGCCTTGAAAAAATCCGACCGACGGGAAGAACCCTCGATGCAAACGCCAGCATCCCTAGCAATTTTTGAACTTCCTTCAGAATGACCTTCTTTTTTCTAATCATTCTGAACAAATTGTCCCTTAACTGAGACACCTTTTCAGCTGGAAGCTCAAACTCCATTGCTACGGTGTCAATTGTTATTCCCAAAAAAACTAACCGCGTTGACGGCTACAGCGTCTTCTCGTGCGCTAAAGGGATATTGAATGCCCTACATATTTCCAAAAAAGAATTCAGTACCTTCGTGCAGTCAGCAAACGACATCCCAAGGAAAAGAAAATCATCTAGGTAGTGAACCAGGAAGGTTGAGCCAGAGTGTTTCTGCACTACCCATTCCAGGAATGTGGCAAATGACTCGAAATAGCTGCAGGAGAGGGAGCAGCCCATTGGGAGGCAACGGTCAAAGAAAAAACAGCCGTCAAAAACAAAACCTAATGAATTGAAGGACAAAGGGTTAATTGGTAATAAACGAAAAGCAGATTGAATGTCTGCCTTAGCCAGGAAAGAACCCTTACCCAGCAAGCGTAGTTTTTTCAAAGCGTCATCGAATGTTAAATAATTCACTGATGACATTTCTTCGCTAATTTGATCGTTAAGGGAATCACCCGCCGGGGAGGACAGGTGGTGGATCAACCTGAAGGACCCTACTTCTTTTTTGGGGACCACCCCAAGAGGGGAGACCCTGAAGTCCTTAAACGGGGAGTGCAGAAAAGGGCCTGAAATTCTACCTTCCCTGAGCTCTTTGAAAAATTTTTCCCTAACTACTTCAGGGAAGTCTGTTGCTGACTTTAAATTTCTTCCAACTATACAACCCTGCCCTTCAAAAGGGGGGAGTCTAAAACCTTCCTTGAAACCTTCACATAGTAGCTGGGCCGTCTGCCTGTCTGTGTAGATTAGGAGCCACGGGAGCATTTCTTGTAACTTCACCGGGGATACCGCTCTTCGGAAAGGACTCCCTGTATTGTGGCTGGTTGGCAACTGCCATTTTTTTAAAACATTTAGCAACTGGGTGAGTCCCCCCGCAAAATGCGCACTCATGTCTATACCTGCAAGTGCCAGGGAACTTACACTGGGAATCGTTAAAGGAAAAACATATTCCTTTTCTATAAGAGGCGGCTGGCGCGCCCGAATTTGGTGACTGGGGCCTGGGGGTGAACCCTCTCTGAGGCAGAAAAAGGTTCAGCCACAAACCAATGTCTTTTGATCCCCATTGCAGATTGGGGTGAACAGATAATTTTTGTCTAAACGACTCATCGTATGAGAACCATGAGACACCACCAAAATTCTTATACGCCTCCAAAACTATATCCATATGTTGCATCAAACCCACACTCTTATCAGGGTACTTCTCGCATATTACACTAGAGTAAATCAGAAATGCCTGTAACCAGTTATTAAAGGTTCTTGCCACTGGCCTGCGCCTGTCCCCTTCCCTCTCCTCCGTTTTTTCCCTGAACACTGACTCCTTTGCTGAAGGTAAGAGTGACAAAAGGTCAACAAAATCACCCTTGACAATTTTATCTTTTGTGGCTGCGGATAGGTGGTAGCCTAAAGGTGACAGTGTGCAAGGCAAAGCTTCCCTAGCACAAGTTTCAGGTACATTCACTGGTATATCCATCCCACTGACATGTAAAGGTTGTGATACACCTCCACCTATCCCCAGGCCGCTCCTACCCTCCTCTTGGCTGGCCCAAACAGTGGCTGCAGAACAGTTCTGAGGAACAGGTAAGTTAGGAGGCATACCAGCAATGATAGAAGACAATGAAGCAGTGAGGGAAGTTAATAGCTGTAACTGAGACAGATTTTCATTACCTGGACCTGACGCAGGAACCGTCTGGGCACATATCACTGGGATTTGCTGTGGTTCAAATGCTGTCTGTGTGCTGGGTGCTCCCATGGACCCAGTTGTGTTCCATGTCCTGTTGATGCCGCTGCCGGAAGCAGCCAGCAGCATGGGTCTTCCTGTGTCTGCAGCGAGTGCCGCCTGTGCTGGAACCTGTTGAGAAAAAACACTGGGTGCTGCGCTATCGTTAGGAGGGGGGCCCGACTTCTTGGCGCGGCCCCCCCGCTGTCCTCCTCCGTTTTTTCCTCTCTGTGACCCCTTGGCCGGAGGTGCCATAGCGTCCGCCTTGGCAGCGGGAAGTCTGTTAGACTTCCTACGCTTCTGTGGTGAAGGTTCTGCTCCGTCCGTGTGGGCTGGGGAGGCCGCTGGCGCCTCCTCTTCCATGCTGCCTATGTGTGTGCCAGCCAGCTGACTGACACTGCCAATGTCCAATCCCCATGAGCCCGCTGCTGAACCGTCCAATAGGTGCGGAAAATAGCATGGGGAGGATCTCACTGGTGCGGTAAGTCCGGAGGCAGAGCCAGCTGACGTGCTCCGGTCTGCAGAGGCGAGTGTGCGCTGCGTGTCCTGGATGGGAGGTAGAGAGAGACACTGCTGCATCCAGGAGTCCCCGTCCTCAGCGCCCGCTCTCTCAAGGATTCTTCTTACCAGGCTCTTCATTGCAGCTCGGGGGCGCGGGAGTTCAAAAAAAAGGTAATGGCTCCTGAAGCACTGGTGCCCACGCTTGCTCGCTCCTGCCTTAAATAAACTACCTTCCTTCCAGAAAGTTCCCTGTGTCCTTGTGACCTACGGCCCGCCTATCATTGGTCCCTGGCTACCTGTACTAAAGCCCCTTACCTTACAGGTGTGCTAGGGAGGGAGGAACCACCCCCCTATCAGACCGGGACACGCCCTTCTAATTCCAACAGGTGTGCAGCATGCAGCACCAAGGGTACCTAGAAACTCCCTCTGCCACCATTCCCATGTGCTCGGGGAGCTTAAAACAGCTCCCTCCGCATTCATTCTCCTACTCCTCCTGAGTATGGCAATACCAAATGTGTGAGACTTTCACACAGCGTGGCCACATACAGAGGCCCAGAATGCAGGGAGCACCAATAGGTGTTCTAGGGACAAAAATGTAAAATCTAATTTGACTAGCTATTACACTTTTGTGAGGCACTGTAGTGGCACTGATGATCACTGATGTGGCATTCTATGACATATCAACAAAAACTAGACCACTAGAAACAAGGATAAAGACTACAAGCGAATACAGGAAACCAAATAAAGTCTGAAAGAAGGAACAAACATTGTTTTAACTGAAGAATTCAAAACTGATTGCACAAAGTATAGCTGCACTGAACTTTTTTTTTTTTTACTTTAATCTTTATATGCACATTGTAATTTGCATTCCAAACTCTCAATGTATGTGATCACCACTGCATTAATTTGTCATTAGTTGCCTGGTGTCATAATTACTGCTACATATCCAACCTAATTCCTGGCTGTAGAAGAAGCTCCTTCTCATTTAACCTTCTCAGACTGCAGCAAGGTGAAGGAGAAATTCACCCCAGAATGCAGTTATTACATCAGTAAGATACAGCTCTTGAATCACAATGAAGTTCATGTAGAACAGTGGGAGGGTGTGCATAGTGTTATACATGGTGACCAGGCTCTCAATGACATTACTCGACTGCAGGTTAGAAAATGAAAACCATCTAGATACTATGAGAAAAGGATTAAATCACAAGCAGTTGTACCATTTGTAGCCAGATAAGTTGGAGCAGCTCACTGTAAGTGCATACAACAAACCTCTTAGTCCTACTACCCATTGCCAAACAAAACTTAGTGTTTCTACCCCCCCCCCCCCCCTGCATTCACTATATCTGGTCTCCCACAGAACATGGAAATGCAATTATTTTAGTAAATATAAACTGCTATGTTACTTTTCTCATCAGCAGTACATCAGCTGCCTTGTGACTTCTATCAGTTTCTGAAGCTTGTATGAGTTTTCATACTGCACTGAGCTGTCCTATGAGGTTGCAGAGCTCCCGACCCTCTCTCTGGACAGTGCTGATTGGCCCTGTGTTGATCACATGCACTCTCCCAAGGAAAATAAAACTTCTCTAGCAATACACACAAACTCAGCATGTGCAGCCTGACTCCAAAGGTTCTGTCTTATCCAGACTTGTCTAAGGGCAGTGCAGGGAGGGGGAGGATCTGTGCATACAAGATCAAGCAGCCTTTTTACACAATGTAGAGGATTGACCCCTTAGGTTCCACAGTGAGTATAACAAGTATGCTTTACTGCATATACAGACTGATTTTACTGTTTAAGAGTCTCAGTTCCTAATTTTCAAAGAACTAAGGAAAATAAAACATAATGGTGTATGAAACCCCAACAATGAACTGTTCTTATTTGCTCCCCTTTGGTCTGTTAAAAATACCAAACAAAGTATTTTGTTATAATTATTATTTTTTTAAGTGAAAAAAGTACCTGGTGACTCTACCAGAAATCCAGTGAACTCATAACTTCCTGTATTGAACTGATAATGCTGCATTTGGAATCTCAAACAATTTTAACAGCCCTGCCCAAGTCACTATTATGGACTGCGAAACATGTCCCCCCATTTTCTAAAAGAGGGAGACCTCTTGTAGTCCTAATACTCTTCCTGTCCTAGAGTGATAATGCTTCTCTATAGATCCAGTGTGGTGATTAAGCATCTCCCTAGGACAGAAATTGTGTTATCGGTGGGATCAACAGTTAGGCCTCATTCATTTGATTGCTGGATCCCTTAGGCCACGATTGAGCTGTGTGTGCAGGCAGCTCATGTAGGTATATAGGAGACACAGCAGTGGGTGAGCTGCTCCAAATGCAGACAGTGTGCATTTGGATCTATGTAGCCGCTGTGTTCCCATACACTTACACAGACTACCTGCAGCTGTTGGCTTATATAAACACATGGTTAGGGATGAGCCGAACACACCCCCCCCCCCCATTCGGTTCGCACCATAACCTGCGAACGGACCGAACGTTCGCACAAACTTTGGAACCCCATTGAAGTCTATGGGTCTCGAATGTTCGAAATCAAAAGTGCTAATTTTAAAGGCTAATATGCAAGTTATTGTCCTAAAACGGGTTTGGGGACCCCGGTCTTGCCCCAGGGAACATGTATCAATGCAAAAAAAAAGTTTTAAAAACTGTAGTTTTTTCGGGAGCAGTGATTTTAATGATGCTTAAAGTGGAAAAAAATTGAAAAATTCCTTTAAATATCGTACCTGCTGGGTGTCTGAAGTATGCCTGTGAAGTGGCACGTGTTTAGAACTGTCCCTGCCCAAAATGACATTACTATAGAAAAAAAGTCATTTAAAACTGCTTGCGGCTTTAATGTAATGTCTTGTTTCCTGCAATATGGATGAAAATTATTGAGAAAAATAGCATGGGTCCCCCCCCCTCACCTCAGGTCATTACCAGCCCCTTTGGCCCTATATACTTTGAACAGCAGTATACAGGCGGTGCAAACAAGACAGGGACTGTAGGTTTGTTGTTAAGTAGAATCTGTTTGTAATTTTGAACTGGTACTTTTTTAAAGTGTAGCCCCAGCCAAAAAATCTATTTTTAAGCTTTTTGGAAAACATAGAGAAGGGTTATCACCCTGTAACATTTGTTTTGCTGTCTGTGTGCATCTGTTCAGTAGATTGCACCTCACTTTCTGTCCCAATGACAAATGTTTTTTTTTTTTTTTTTTTTTTTTTGTGAAACAAGGATTGGTGATAAAGCATCAGTGGACAGGAGGCACCTCTTACAGAAGAGAATTTCCCTTCCTAGGGGTAGATTTCCTCTCATTTCCTGCTGTCTCCTTCCGTTTGCAAGTAGGAGTAATTTGTAAGTTGGATGTTTGAAAGTAGGGGCCTGCCGTATATACTCTGCAGAAATTTGGGCCCTAGGTGTTGGTGTTGCCACAACACTGTAAGCCCTCACAGTTAGTCTTGGTGGGCGCAGGAATGGGCCCTGCTGTGAAATATTAGATCAAGAATTGTAATTGCACGCCCCTGTTAAACAGGGGCAGAAAAATTGGGCCTTATGCAACCCCTCACAAATACTCTAGTTGGAGCGCAGGAAGGAGCCTTGCTGCAAAGTATTGCATAACATTTTTTTAGGCGGTTGTTGGGCAGGTTGTGTTCCTTTTGGAGATCTGCCAGTCGAGCACTGGCATTATATGACCATCAGAAATGCACACAGAGTTTCCTGGCCTGCTTCAGGACATCCTGTAAGCCCGGGTACCTGCCCAAGAACCGCTGCACCACCAAGTTAAGGACATGAGCAAAACAGGACACATGGGTCTGTTGTCCCTGTCGGAGGGCGGAGAGGAGGTTTGTGCCATTTTCGCAAACCACCATTCCTGGCTTAAGCTGGTGTGGCGTCAACCACCTCTGAGCCTGCCCCTGCAGAGCTGACAGAACCTCTGCTCCAGTGTGGCTCCTGTCCCCCAAGCACACCAGCTCAAGCACCGCATGGCATCTCTTTGCCTGTGTACCTGCATAGCCCCTTGAATGCCTACGGAGCACCGCTGGTTCCAAGGACAAATCAGCACAGGAAGAGGCCACAGAGGAAGAAGAAAAGGAGGGGGAGGAGGAGAGAGGTGTCACAATCACCAGTAGTAGAATTTTGGAGGCGTGGTGGCGGAACAACCTCCAAATCTACCGTACCTTGTCCTGCATCCTTCCCAGCTGCCAGCAGAGTCACCCAATGTGCCGTGAAATATAGGTAACGTCCATGTCCATGCCTGCTGGACCATGAGTCAGTGGAAATATGCACCTTACCACTGACCGCCCTGTCCGGCGAGGCATGTACATTGCCTTCCACATGTCGGTAAAGAGCCGGAATCGCCTTCCGTGAGAAAAAGTTAGCGTTTGGAAACCTGCCACTGAGGTACCGCACATTCCACAAACTCACGGAAGGGGGCAGAGTCTACCAACTGAAAAGGCAGCAGTTGAAGTGCTAGCAATTTAGCTAAGCTAGCATTCAACCGCTGGGCATGTGGATGGCTGGGAGAGAACTTCTTTCGGCGCTGCAGCAGCTGGGGCAGATAGTAGATTGCCCGCAAGTACTTGGCTATGACACACCTAATTTTACACCTTCAGTCCTATCAGTGCAGGCTTCAGAGAGGACTGAAGGTATAGTGGGGTTGGAGATCCCAGCAGATGAGGAGCAAGGAGAGCTCCGCTTTCTTTGGTGTGGGTCATTGAGGTACGCTTGCCAATGAACTGCATGGCAGGTCGACATATGTCTGGTCAAGCATGTGGTGCCCAAGCGGGTGATGTTTTGGACATGCGAGATACGCTTGCGAAATATGTTGAAAATAGCAGCGGTGCGATCTGCTGCACTTGTCTCAAAAAAGGCCTACACCAAAGAACTTTTGGAATAACACAGAGAGACAGCAGTGCCCTGCACATGCGGAGCTCTTCGTTGTGATGCAGTCGGTGTGCTGCCCTTAAGCTGGCCACTAAAGGGCATCCTGCCTCGTTGGAGATGTGCCGCCTCCTCGTCCTCCCTCTCCTATCAGGCACCCACGTGGAGTCAGTGACCTCATCATCCCCTCCCGCCTCATCACTGTGGAAAACCTGGCAGTATGCTGCAGCTGGGGGAAAATGACTGCCAGATTGCTGTCCTTCTTGGGCACCCCATCTCTCTGGGCTCACGTTACTGCCTTCCTCTAGCTGTGTACCATCATCGGAGCCTTCAAACCGCTGCGCATCCTCCTGCAGCATGTACCCAACACTGTGGTCAAACAGTTCGGGGGACTCCTCAGGAGGACATGGTGGGGCTAGGGAAGGAGTGACTGATGCCATTGAGCAGAGGGAAGAGGCCGCGTTGGCAGCTGCTTTGCCAGACAAAGTACCATGAAGCTGGGTGAGAGAGGAGGATGAGGACGGCTTGGTCATCCACTCTACCAAGTGTTCGGCATGTTACGGCTCAACGCGGCCAGCTGCCGAAAAAAAGGATGAGCGTGTCTCACGGCCATGTACTGATGAGGATGCACCGTGTCCATGACCAGCACTGTTGCCTCTAGACGCAGAGCCTGCTTGCCCTCTTTTATCGGCTCGTGACTCTCTGCCTCTCCTTGTTGTCCTTTCAGACATACTAATGGCCTGCAGGGAGATGTAGCTGCACAAATACTGACAATACTTGCTAATCACTGCCTGTGATTTTAATATGAGAACACCAGCAATTCTATTCACGTAGCTTTAGGTGCACACTGCGCAGAGGACACAGTACACCAAATCAAAATACTTTCTGATCAGTCACTGCCTGTGGTATTAATATGAGAACACCAGCAAATGTATTCACCTAGCTTTTGGTGCATACTGTGCAGAGTACACAGTACACCAAGTGAAAATACTTGCTAATCAGTCACTGCCTGTGGTATTAATATGAGAACACCAGAAAATGTATTCACGTAGCTTTAGGTGCACACTGTGCAAAGGACACAGTACACCAAGTGATAATACTTGCTGATCAGTCACTGCCTGTGGTATTAATATGAGAACACCATCTAATGTATTAACGTAGTTTTAGGTGCACACTGTGCAGAGGACACAGTACACCAAGTGAAAATACTTGCTGATCAGTCACTGCCTGTGGTATTAATATGAGAACACTAGCAAATGTTTTCACATAGCTTTAGGTGCACACTGTGCAGAGGACACAGTACACCAAGTCAAAATACTTGCTGATCAGTCACTGCCTGTGGTATTATTATGAGAACACCAGCAAATGTATTCATGAAGCTTTAGGTGCACACTGTGCAGAGGACACAGTACACCAAGTGAAAATACTGCAGCTAGCACAATCACCTGCCTGCCTGTCAGTATATTAGGAAGAGCGGATCTAGCTAAACTCAATACAGTGTATAAATATATATACAACACCTGGGATGCATATATATCCTCTACACCAGGCTTCCCCAACCCCGGTCCGCGGCCCACTGCCGGGCCGTAGCCTATTTGCAGCCGTGCTGCGAAGGCTGCACTGTGTGAGGTGCGGCGGCGGGCAAGCAGAGAGGTGATATCTCTCACTGCCCGCCCGAATCACGGCACTTCCGCCCACACACTGCAGCACCCTGAGCTCTACAGCCAGGCAGTGGAGATTGGAGAGAGAGGACGGAGCCATGGCTCTGTATGTGTCCTGGGGAGGAGGCGGGCCAGCACTGTGTTGTCCGGAGGAGACGAAGGGGAGCAGACACATTCCAAGCAGCAAAAAGTTAATGGTTCCCACTACTCTGGGGACGCAGATCGCCCCCCGTCACCCCCCAATGTGCCACTGGAGTGCTGCGCTGAGCAATCCCCGCACACCTGGAGGATGCGTACGGCATCTGGTAAGCAGAGGGGTGGAGGAGGGCCCCGTGGGGGAGGAAGCCTTACCAGGGCTGTATGAAGCCGATGTGAGGTAGGAAAGAAGAGGTGTCATGCCACAACCCCCTTCTGCAGCCAGCTACCACCATCATCAGAGAGAGTCAGCCCCCACCCCTGCTCCTCCAGCATCCCTCAGCCATTGGTCTTTATAGCCACCTCCGTCCCATCTCCCTACTCCCTTCCTCCAAATCCTGAAGTGCTAACACCAGCCATTTCCTGACAAATTGGCTGCGAAAAACCGTATCGTCGGCCCGCATCACCGGGCCTTGGCACAATTTTCATCCACAATGCCGGTCCCCGGTGCCAAAAAGGTTGGGGACCACTGCTCTACACGCTGTAACTGTAACTGACTCGCCTGCCTGCTCTATATAACTCAAAATAAAAAACTCTCTCTCTCTCTTTCTTTAACCACCAACACACTACACAAGGCCGCCATGGAGGCGGCCTTATATAGTGTGGGGCGTGTACTAAACCCCCTGAGACATAATTGGCCAAAGCCACCCTGGCTTTGACCAATTGTGGCTCTCAGTTTTCCTAAAGCGCTGCAAAGAAGCTGCTTGAGGGACTTTTTTGTTAATGCCCTTCCAGCGAAGCACCTCAGTGTGAAGGCACTCTGGCTTTCACATTGGGATTGCAGAGAACTAAACGCCTAAAAAACGCCCCAGTGTGAAAGGGGTAGAAATTGCTAAAGGAAACCATAGCAAGCTCTGGAGGAGCCCTGGTTGAAAAAGGCTTCTTTGATCCACAAAAAACCTTGTGATGGAAAAATGTGCTGACAGCTTGATACAGATACAAAAAACAGCTTAGAGGAATACCCTGTTGGTGGACAAATCAACACCCCACCCCATATGCTAACATAGCCCCTGTTTTTCGCCTAGCATCAAGGATTTAGTACTAAACCCCCTTAGCGGTATCCCCGAGCGTGACTCGGGGTGTTTTTTCTATGCTAGGATCGGTATCCCCGAGTCACGCTCGGGGTAGATTTGCAGAGCGTGCAGCGGCGCGGCTTACCTTTCGCAGCATCCACAGACAAGTTACTTACCTTGTCCCTGGATCCAGCGATGCCACCGCGCTGTGTGAGCGAGCGGGACCTCGCTCGATTCACAGTGTCCCCGTGTGCCGCCGATCTCCGTTCCCTGCGACGTTACGACGCACGGGGGCGGAGAACGGTGCCAAATTAAAAAAAGTAAACAAACACATTACATACAGTATACTGTAATCTTATAGATTACAGTACTGTATGTAAAAAATACACACCCCCCTTGTCCCTAGTGGTCTGTCCAGTGCCCTGCATGTTCTTTTATATAATAAAAACTTCTTTCTGCCTGCAAACTGTAGATTGTCCATAGCAACCAAAAGTGTCCCTTTATGTCAAAAATGGTTTTAGAGCAGCTAGAAAACAACGATAATAAATTATAATCACTTGCAGAATTGTGCGATAGCGATTTGTGGGGAAATTTGTCATAAAAAAATAAAAGTAATGACAGCGACAATTCTGCAACTGAGCAAATTTCAGTGATTTTGAGTTGATTACATTATTGAATAATTTTTATTATAATTATATTGTTATTTTTTATAATTATTTATAATTATTTATTATATTATAATTTATAATTTTGTTTTAAAAAAAAAATCATACCCGGGATGCCTACTAGACTCTTGTTTGGTCAGATTTAAATGAGTTATTCCTAAGAATTGCAGGCCTACAGTATAAAACACCAAATTTCCTTGCAAAATAATTGTACTGCTTTTGGTACGTAATTCCAGATAGAATCATACCGCCAGGGAGGTTAAATGTCTGCTGGATCACTTTTTTTTTTATTCCTTCTCTTATCATAAGCATTGGCCATTTCTGTAATCAACATCCTGCTGTGGAGGATCCATAGATCCTTTTACATCTGATCCTGTGTGAGGAATGGTGAACTGACCATCCATTGGCTTCCTATATCCTATATACATATATGGGGAAATTAGTGGTAAGATTTCCTCTAGAGCAGGGATCGCAAACTGGTGGCCCTCCAGCTGTTGCAGAACTACAAGTCCCATCATCCCTCTGCCTGTGGGAGTCATGCTTGTAACTGTCAGCCTTGAAATGCCTCATGGGACTTGTAGTTCCGCAACAGCTGGAGGGCCACCAGTTTGAGACCCCTGCTCTAGAGTTTCCAGCTTTGCACCACAACCATGGAAAGTCATGCATATCAATAATAAACCTTGGAGAGTAAATTTCTTTGTACAGTGTTCTTCTAATGGGCAGACCTAAGATATACTAAATGCTGGAGTCAGCTAAATAAACAATAAGCAGGTAGGAGATTCTACTCACTGGCCCCCTGCCAAAAGCTGAAGTTTTAGTCTTCGGAGAACTGGTGTTAATACTATATTAGAAGTCTATAAATATTGTCTGTGAAGGTTTGGTGAACATAGGAAGCCACTTGGATGAGTGCTGAATCTTCAACATTACTTCCATAGGCATGACTAAAGGCCCATACGCACAATCTGACTTTTCTTGACAACAACGGTCCGACGGACTTGTTTGATCGGACAATCCAACTGTGTGTATACTCCATCACACAATTATTTTTGCTTTTTCATCAGAAAATTGTTTGCTGTGAATGCTCTCAAACTTTTCGCAAACACATGTCCTACATCAGCTAATCCGATCGTGTGTACACAAGTCCGTCGGACTAAAGTCCAAAGTACAAACACGCATGCTCAGAACCAATGCTAACTATCAGGCAGCAATAGCAGAAGTTGCCCAAAGGGTGGCGATAAAGAGCTGAAAACCCATGTGATTTGGTGAAAGTTGGCTGAAAATGTTCTGCCATGTGTATGCAGAACAAGTTCACAGCCAACACCCATTCGGACCACAATGCACGGAAAAGTCCGATGGAAGTCCGATCGTGTGTATGAGGCTTTGGCTGAAAGGTGTTCGCATTCTGCTGGGTTTATTTGGATGTCCCAGAGTACCTATCTTCTACCAAATAATGTATTGTGGAAGATTGTTATCAGACTCCAACTCTCTCTTCAAATGTATTTAGTGTTGGAGGTGTACAGGAACCTGGGCTGTTGAGGCTGACATCCCTGATATTGTTTGGAGGTGGAGATACTCTTGTGATATTCCTATTTCAAAAGGGGTCTACTTGAATGTGACTTACCCGTACTATTTATCCATAAGTATTAATCAAAAACTACACAGAATTTGAGGGACTGTCCCTGATTTGGAGCGATGTCCCTCTTTCCGTCATTCTCATTATTTGTCCCTTATTTTGGTCTGATCTATACAGATGTATATAAAATGCACCTTTTACTATCAAAATGTGATTCCCAGTGCTAAACTTTTCATCTGATTTCTAAATTGCTGCATTTGTAAATTCCAAAAGTCAATATAAAGAAATATAAAGGGGTTTAACTAATCTTGTTTTTTTTGTACAATTCTCCTTTAACCACTTCCTGCCCGGTCAATGGTCAATCGACGTCCGGGAAGTGGTTGTGAAATCCTGACTGGACGTCTATTGACGTCCTGCAGGATTTCATGGGGGCGTGCAGCGATCGGTGATGCGGGGTGTCAGTCTGACACCCTGCATCTCCGATCTCGGTAAAGAGCCTCCGGCGGAGGCTCTTTACCATGTGATCAGCCGTGTCCAATCACGGCTGTTCACAATGTAAACAGGAAGAGCCGTTGATCGGCTCTTCCTCACTCGCGTCTGACAGACGCGAGTAGAGGAGAGCCGATCGGCGGCTCTCCTGACAGGGGGGGTTTGCGCTGATTGTTTATCAGCGCAGCCCCCCCTCAGATCGCCACACTGGACCACCAGGGAGTGCCCCCTGGTGCTCAATAGAGCACAGATTGATAAAAAAATAAAACAAAATTGAAAACAATCAATGCCAATCAGTGCCCACAAATGGGCAATGACTGGCAACATGGGCACTGATTAATGATGCCCAGCAATGCCATCAGTGCCACCCCTCAGTGTCACCCAGTGTCCATCAGTGCCACCTTTTAGTGCCCATCTATGCCCAGTGCCCACCTATCAGTGCCCATCTGTGCCACCCATAAGTGCCCATCAGTGCCGCCCATGAGTGCCCATCAGTGCCGCCAAAGAGTGCCCAGTGCACCTATGAGTGCCCATCAGTGCCGCCTATGAGTGCCCATCAGTGCCGCATACCTGCGCCGCCTATCGGTGCCCATCAGTGCCACCTTATCGGTGCCCATCAGTGCCACCTCATCGGTGCCCATCAGTGCCACCTCATCGGTGCCCATAATTAAAGAAGAAAACAAACTTATTTACAAAAAAAATTACAGAAAAAAAATAAAAAATAAATTGTTTTCAAAAATTTCAGTCTTTTTTTAGTTTTTGCGCAAAAAAAATCGCAGAGGTGATCAAATACCACCAAAAGAAAGCTCTATTTGTGGGAACAAAATGCTAAAAAATTCATTTGGGTACAGTGTAGCATGACCGTGCAATTGTCATTCAAATTGCGACAGTGTTGAAAGCTGAAAATTGGCTTGGGCGGGAAGGTGCGTAAGTGCCTGGTATGGAAGTGGTTAAGAGGGCGTGGAAAGGGGTGTGTCAGATGCCTGCATAATTTTGCTGAGTTGAGAGGTATGGAATTGTTTTCCAGCTTTTTCTACAATATCTGTTATCCACTCGATGCAGCTTTTGATGCATCCACTCAGAATTCTGTGAGCAAGCTAAAGCTGCAATGCAGCACTAAATAACAGACTGGGAAAATACCTCAAATGCTTTAATTGTTTTGCAGCCATCTTTGTCGAAAAACAGGTTTTATTCTGCTATAAAAAATGTATTTGTTACATTGCTTTATTACATTGTACTGAGTGCACTGTATACAAAGAAAACTGAAACAGAGGTGCTTGACTGCTTGCCTCCAAATTGAATTACACATCTATGTGCAGACATATTGGCTATGGGAATTGTAGTGTACATAGAGTGGAGCATGACCGCCACCTACTGTCCAGTTTTTTTATTTCAATAAATGCAGCTTTAGAGCTGTATGATGTCCCTTATGGTGGAATTAAAGGGGTTGTAAAGGTTTGTCTTTTATTTTCTAAATTGGTTCCTTTAAGCTAGTGCATTGTTGGTTCACTTACCTTTTCCTTCCATTTCCCTTCTAAATGTTTTTTTTCTTTGTTTGAATTTCTCACTTCCTGTTTCTTTTCAGTAAGCTTTCCACCATCATCCGAGCGGTGGAAAGTCATTTAGAACAGCTTACTGAGGAGGAACAGGAAGCGATAAATTCAGACAAAAAAAACAAAGAAAAAAAAATTGAAGGAAAAGGTAAGTGAACCAACAATGCACTAGCTTAAAGGAACCTATTTAGAAAATAAAAAACAAACCTTTACAACCCCTTTAAGGCAAAACTTTTTTTATTTTTATTTTGGATAGAGTAAAGGAGGGTTATGAGTGAGTGAGTGAGTGACTTGTATAGCGCAGCCATTGCGAACTTAATCGCCTCAAGGCGCTTGGAATCCAGCGTCGTACCGGTCTTTCAGAAGAGGTGGGTCTTTAGTTTTTTCCTAAATGCCCGATGGTTTTCCTCTAAGCGGATGGTGATGGGTAGAGCATTCCAGAGCCGTGGTCCTTGGACCGAGAATCTTCGTTCTCCCTTGGATTTGTAGCGGGATTTAGGAATTTGAAGAAGGTTTTGGTTGGTTGACCGGAGCACGCGCTTGGTGACGTACGGTTTTATTTTCTCGCTTAAGTATTGTGGAGCCTTCCCCTGTATACATTTGTGGGCGAGGCAGAGCGTCTTGAATGTCACCCTGTCCTGTACGGACAGCCAGTGGAGGGACCTCAAGACTGGGGAGACGGATTCCCACGGCTTTTTACCTGTTACCAGTTATAATTCCAGTCTCTTTTTCTTCTGTTTCTCTTTGGGGAAATTTCTCTTTGTTTCCTGTCCAATAGCCAAAACAGGAATTGAGACAAAATTCCACCAAAGTAGAGGAATCTCTGTCAGTAGTGTCCCCATTGGAAGATTTCTCCTCTATTCCTGTTCTGGTGACAACCCAAAATTTGTGATTTTCTTTCAATTATACTATTGGTGATAACAGTAAAATTCAATTTCCCAGGGGGCAGCAATACAAACCTGGCAGGGGTTCCAATCCCTCAACACTCCAAAACTAAAAAAAGTTTTTTCCTTTAGTTATACTTTAACTCATGGTGGCCCTTTAAATGGGCTTTAAGGGAGTTCAGCTATATAAAAAAAAAACAGAGAAAAAGATGTACTCCCAACAAACTGACATGTAAATTGCCACCATCCCTGGTAAGTCAAGGAAATACCTCAAAAGGTAGTCCATTCCCAGAGACTATGGGTCGTCCGGGTGGAAAGTTTGGTTGTTTGTGAATTTTCGGTAAGCTGTAGAAAGTAGCTGTTTTGGGATACTTGGTTCGAATAAACTCATAAGTGTCCATAGAGATGACTCGATTACTGTATGCTGAATCCACCAGGGTATAGAATTCTGCATAATATTGGCCAATGTGGCTGATAGGAATGTGTTTATACCAGTCCTCATTGGCCATTGGCCTCATTGGATGAGCTTCACTTCAGTGCTTTGCTTGGAGGAGTTTTGGGGCATTTTGTTTTCTGGCAATCAAAACTGAACCTTGTGTTCTATGTGTTCTATGGATTCCTTTGCTGTGGACGGTTTGGGGGACTTGTGCGGGTTTTGTGTGAGGGGATTGGTTCATATCTAGACAGATGCATGTACATGTGAGTATTTTATATACATTTTATGCATTCTTTGTATATTGTAATAGGTTGTATTATCCATTTGGGACCGAATATTCATCTTGGTCCTAAATCTTGATACAAAGTGAATGTATTTTTTGATTGTTTATTCTGCAATTTCAGAGACGCTGTTTTCCCTGAGGAAGATATTAGTATATATCCATATATTTCGAAACGCGTTGGATCAGCTGTCTGACACCTTCAGGGACCTCTACCCTAGGTTCTCGAGGTTTACATGCAGATATTGTCCATCATTTCTACATGTGCACTGTAATTCTATGTACTATTGTTTTTAATCACTGACCACTTCTGTGGTCCATGTTTGTATGTATATTTTGTGATTTTTTTGTGTAATTTTTCTATATTTTGTATTAAAATATATATGTTTTATATATTTTTTTGATTCCATTTATTTCCCATAAAATCCCAACCTTTTGAGGTATTTACGTTTTTTTATATAAAATGCTGCAGCTGCCCCCCACTGTCTCTAAGCCTGAGATCTCATTGATCACAGGACCGCTGGTTGCTATGTTCTCAGAATGGAGAGCAGAGACTGTCAGGAACCACTCAATGCACTGCCCCTCCAGCGCTCACTGGAGCGCCAGGCTTGTGAGGGGGCGGGCACAGCTGGCTTCAACTCTCAGCCGTAAATAGGGCATTTTTATTTTTTGCTATATAAATAAAAAATACTGAGAATTTTGAAAAAAGAAAACATGTTTTTCTGAGTTTCTGTTATAACATTTTGCAAACAAATCTTTATATATATATATATATATATATATATATATATATATATATATATATATATAAGAAGGCCAGTATGGTGGCCTGAGTTTATGGGAGGAGCCCGGAGGGTATTTAAGCAGCCCACTCACACATGCTCTTTGTCGGTTCAGTGTGCGGTACTACACGTCACTGGGCCGACTCTTTCCAGCTCACCTCATGTCCGTGAGTCTGCGCATTCAATCGCATTCGACACCCTCCCGCCCTTCCCTTTTTCAGGGCACTTCTCAGCATATCCTTCTTCAATTAACTACCCATTACTTACCTTGGGTATGCCCCCTTTTCTTGGCATACTGACCAGACCACCAAGGCACACTTCAGGTCTATTTATGTTGTAAGTCTTGTCGCGTGTTTATGTGATCCACATCTCTCTCGGTCAGAGGGTAACGACCATAAATATATATATATATATATATATATATATATATTCTGCACATTTCTATGGTATTTTATTGAGTTGTATATTATTTTGTCTGTAGTAAAATTTTTACCTTTTTTTTTATAATTTTTTTTTTTTTACATCCTGTCATCATCAGAATAGGTCAGTGTCACCATTGTTACTATTGTGATCTGTGATTGGCTACAACTAATCACATGGTACAGGGTGCTGCGATTGGCCCATGTAGCTTGTGGTAGTTTTGGGCCAATCACAACAGCACAATAGTAATCCAAACAGTCATGAACTGAAGACATTCATGACTGTTTTATTTACAATGTAATCATGTGACCGCTATGACCAATCATGATACCCCGGCAATTTAGAGTTGCCGGGTATCAATCACAGTCATTTGCTGTGTTCGCATGTACTTCAGTATGTTGCTGAGAGTGCAGCTGCCATCCACCAGTGGTATAATTACTGTGAGTGGGTCAGCAGGTGGTTATTCCAAGGTGGCTTATTAAAGGGCCATGTGCTGTTTGATCAATTTATCACTATAGGTCAAAGTTGAAAGATGAGAAGGTGGTGCAACTGGTAATGGAGCACAAGGGGGTGAAAAGTAACAACTGACACAATACAATTTTTTTTCGGTGGAAGCATTTTATTGGCATTCAGTATTTTAAACACCTTGGATATACACACATGTCATTCGCAAGTCAGGAACTTTGAGGCACTTTAAAGCGGTTGTAAACCCGCATATAATTTTATTTATTTTTTACACCTGCAAGGAAAAAGCCATAATGAGCTAATATGCACCGCATATTAGCTCATTATGAAATACTTACCTCGGAACGAGGTAGGTAACTTACCTGGTCCACGCCGAGCCGAGCCTCGGTGTGTCTTCCGGGTATCGCCGATACAGCGCTGTGATTGGCTGGAGCGGCGATGACGTCACTCCTGCGCATGCGCGCGGGAGATTTCCTTTCCGGCATGGGTCCGCGGGGCCGGCCCTTCAGCCGAGGATCCCCCCTGCGCATGCGCCGCTGCAATCAGCGGCGCATTGCGAGGGGAATATCTACTAAACCGTACAGGTTTAGGAGATATTCTTTATACCTACAGGTAAGCCCTTATTATAGGCTTACCTGTACAACCACTTTAAGCAGTATTGTATATTTAGGCACATTACCAGTGCACACATGTCATTAGGAATGCTATCAACCATTATGCATATTTCATGTTAAGTACGATATTTTATATGAAGTGAGCAATATATATCACATGAAATTGTTGGTTCATTGTTCACAGTGGTTATTTTAGATTACGCAGCACTTTGTTAAATTTTTGCTGTTGATGTGGGAACACATGTCAGTGCGGGCAGCAGAAACATTATAATCTTTGAGTTTATTTTGGTTAATATTGTGGGTAGTGAGGGGGATTTTTCTTTTTTTAAATATAAAATATTGCAAATTAATATCATCTTTCAGCCAACAGATGGAGCCCTAGTGTCCTTTTTAGGTATTCAATTTTTTCAGCTTTCAGCTGTGTTAAAAGAAAACGCTTCTTAATTTTCTTTTCTTTTTTTTTATTCGAGAATTCAATTGGCAATACACAACATTTTGCCAACAAAACAAGTGAATAACAATGTACAATTTGTTAGTACAGCTTGGTGACAAACTAGGAGCGCTGGGTTCAGGGGTGAATCGTACAAAGCACTTGGATGAATGGCAGTCGGCCTAGTTGTTAAAAGATAGAGGAAAAGGGGGGAAGTTTCAATCAATAGATTATAAAACATCATACAGGTTAAGTGGGTGGTAAGACATCAATTGGAGGATCAATGATTAATAATCTAATTTGTTACCACTGGGTGTTTTGGAAACATTGTACTATAGATTGTTAAGCACCTACGGGCAAGGTTTGAATAAAAAAATTCTATGAAATTTTGGGCCCGTGAGTCCTTATATAAGGAGGCCTCCGTCCATTCCATGGGGAAAACATAAGATAATTTAGTTACAAACAGAGAAGTCGTGGGGGGTTCCAAATAAGATCACTGATGAACAGTAGATACCTGGGATATTGATAAGACAAAAAAGTGCCCACTCAGGGGTTAGGGGTAGGTAGTTTACCAAGTGGGTGATAGGAAACCCCTTTTTAACAGAACTCCATCACAGTGACACCTCTCCTAAAAAGTTTGGCCCATTTACACAAAGATCGTGCTAGTCTGCACAATCGGAATCCAGCACAATGTGCTTAGTTCTGTTTATAGATTTGCATGCATTTTCATTCCTTATAGTGGAGCCAAACAGGCATTTTGATGCTGATCTCTGCCATTCCTGAGTGCCAAGTGGTCTTTAGCTACAGTGCCGAGACAAGGTCATCTAGAGCCCATGGCAAACATGGAAAATTTTGCCCCCACCTCCCAAAGATATATGAGCATTATGTGTCAGCAAATATCCCCTCTCCCCCCAAAACATTGAGCACTAATCTCCATGCTTAACCCTAAGTATACACCCCCCCCCCCTGCCAGCAAAAATCTTCTCCCCCCAGCTCAAATCCTCTCATTCCACATATGCTCCCAGCACAATTCCCCTCCCACTCAAAAAAATCCCCCTTCCTTGCACAAATCCTCTACCCCTCAACTTCCCCCTCCAAGCACAAATCCCCCCTCCTATCCCAAATTTTCCCCAAGCAGCACAAATCCCCCTCCCCAAAAAAATGTCCTCTCCTTTTCTGGCACAAACCCCTCAAATCCCCACTCCTAGCACAAAAACTCTTTCCCCATCCCTCCTCTCAACACAAATCCCCCCCCCCAATTCAACACTCCTACATAGCTCCCAACTGTCCCTGATTTGGAGGGACTGTCCCTGATTTGGAGGAATGTCCCTCTGTCCCCCTCATTTGTCCCTCATTTTGGTCCGATCTATATAGTTTTATATAAAATTCACTTTTTATCTTTCAAAAAGTGTTTCATAGTGCTAAATCTTTAATTTAATTTCATTTAATTTCTAAATTGCTGCATTTGTACATTTTAAAAGCCAATATAAAGGAATAGTAGTGGTTAAAAAAAAACCTTCTGGATTTAATTAAACTTTTTTTGGGTTAATTCTCCTTTAAGGGGGTGTGACAGATGGCGTGTCCTATGCCTACATACATTTGTTAGAAAGTGTCCCTCATTCCCATCTCAAAATGTTGGGAGGTATGCTCCTAGCTCACCTAATTTCTCCTCCTAGAACAATTCCTGCCATTCCCCCAATATCTCCCTCCCAACTCAAATCCCCTCCCCCTGTAATCTTTTTGTGGTACCCCACACCTCACAATACCACAGTGTTTAATAGTAGCTGCTCCTTCTTCCCACCCCTTGTCATAGCCCCCTTCAGCTATACATTTCTGGCAATTTCTAAAATCTGATTCTGATTTCTGTTACTGACCTGGCTTGTTCCTTGACCCATCTGTGTCCGGGCTGGGCTCAGCCCTTCCATCTCTGAGCTGGCCGCTCAGCTGACGGCTAATTGCCAGCTCCTATCTCTCCACAGTCACTCACCTGTTAATGATATCCTGCTCGTCAGTCCTGCCTACTTAAGCTGTCCAGCTTAGATGATCTCTGCCTTTGCCTTGGTCAACATGACAGAGACTATCTCCTGTGTTCCTGTTAAAGACATTCCTTCTGGCTCCTGATCCTGCTTGCTGTTTTTACTACGTTTACTCTGTTTATTTTTATTAAACAAGTGTGATTTAGAGCCGATTCACACAGGGGCAACACGTCTTCAAGCACGACTTTGGGAGGCAACTTGGACACGACTTGAGTATGAATCATAGGGCAACTTACAAGGCAACTTCAAGTTGCTTCCAGGAGAGTACAAGGCAACTTCAAGTCGCCTCCAGGACAGGAGGCTTTCCAGTGGCCAATCAAACAACAATCAGCTCTGTGGGAGGGATGGGGAGGGAGGGGTTTGCCTGAGAAATGTATGTTATCTTCCTGTTGTTGCTTCAGTTAAGACAGTGATCTGAATTCTGAGGCAACTTCCATTGAAATCAATGGGTACAAGTTGCCTACAAGTCGGATTGAAGTAGTACAGGAACCTTTTCTGAAGTCGGAGCGACTTCAGTAGTGTGTATTAAGACGGCTCCATTCACTTTCATTGATTTTCTCAACCACACGACTTGGGACGACTTGGGGCAACTTCAAGTCGGATCCCAGGTCGCCCCAGTGTGAACCGGCTCTTAACTGTACTTCTGTCTCGGTCTGATTCATGGTTTCTGACAATCTGTGACTCTTCCCTGTCTGCTCATTTATTGAACCAGGCTTGTTTACCGACTACATCTCCTGCATACATCCTGTTACCTTGCTGCCTGTAATTTGCTGACCTGG
Organism: Rana temporaria; assembly: GCF_905171775.1. NCBI lineage: Eukaryota > Metazoa > Chordata > Amphibia > Anura > Ranidae > Rana > Rana temporaria. The sequence continues at coordinate 610,931,649 of NC_053489.1, forward strand.
CCTGTTTCTAACTCTGTCTCTGCCTGCTGATCTGGTACTGCCTTGCCCACCTGTTGATGGCCTTGACTTGTTTTTTTCTCATCGTGGTCTCCACCACATCTACCACTTCACATTGATACCCTCCATCAGCACTGGTGCCACCTTCACCAACTCTTCATTCCCTGTTTTCCTCAGAGATGTTTGGATTAGAGCAGTAGGTGAGGCTGCCCTCATCATCTTGGGCTTTCCATCCAGGTATGTGACACTGCAGTTCTGTTTCTATATGTAACTTACAGTGCTTTAGAAAGCCTTTTTCATATATAAAATGTTTTTTTTTTGTAAAAGATAAATATCATAAAATTGACATAAAACCTTTATAGGTTTTCTTTAAGAAAGCTTGCATTGCACTGTGCTTGTTATGCAACTGCAGTGTAAAGTATCTCAGTGGGACTTGACCCCGTTTAGATGCTACATCAAATTAGGTCAAACATACGTGTACACAGTGAGAGAAATATAGTTTTGAATCCAAGAACCCTATAAGCAGTGGCAGAGGTGTCACTCTAGTTACAATAAGCACAGTCTAATACAGGTTTGGCTCATTGGTTGTCACGTACCTGGTAGAGATCGAGCTGTAGAGGGGGCTTTGTTTGCACCTCTTGTCCAACACCCCTGGTAGTGATGACAGGTGGAGGTGTGAGGACACAGAGTGACTCGAGGCTCTGTATAACAGGCAGTGCCAGCTGAAGTTTGCAGAAAGCAAATATGGGTGGATCACTAGGCTATACTGGAGTAGGAGCCTTTCTGTCTCAGCATCCTACCTCTGAGAGTGCTATGCATCCTTGTGGCTACTTTTCTACGAAATTGTCTCCTGCAGAATACAATTATGAGATTGGGTACAGAAAATTGTTAGCTATCATTTTAGTGGTATCTCCTTGAAGGTACCACTGTGCCGGTCCTCATTTTGACTGACCACAAGAATCTCACATTCCTGTCTGAGGCAAACGCTTATATCCCAGAAGGGAACGATGGGCTCTTTTTCTATTAAGCTTTAATTACATATTCTATTTTTTACCCAGAACTAAGAACGTAAGAGCTGATATATTGTCGCAACAGTTTTCCTCCGCTTCCAAGATGGAGTTGGTTCCTGTGATACCTTTTGATCGTATCTGGCCACTGTTCGTACTAGTCTCACTTCACTGTTGGGTGACAGAATTCTTGCCGCTCAGATCTATTCTCCTCCCGAGAAACCTGGTGACCGCTGCTTTGTCCCTGAGAATCTCTGCACTGCTTTGTTCCAGACCTACCATTCTCCCAAGGCAGCTGGCCACCCAGGGAAGAATCAACTAATTTGGGCTTTTTCTTAATTCTGGTGGCCTAGTCTCCATGCTGATGTAACCGCCTTCATAGCCGCTTGTTCCGTGTATGCTCAAAGTGATACACCACGACACCTACTAGTGGGCCTCCTACAGTCCATACCCAATGGAGAGAGGCCTTGGACCCACCTATGGATTTTATTGTGGCGTTACCCAACTCCCAGGGCAACACAGTTATTCTTATGGTGGTTGACTGGTTCTCGAAAATGTCACATTGTACTCCACTAAAGAAGTTGCCAACATCCAAAGAACTGGCATCCATTTTTGTTTGAGAAATCTTTCGGTTACATTGGCTACCCAAGGTTATCATCTCAGACATGGGTAGCCAGTTTGTCTCCAGGTTTTGGTGAGCCTTTTGTGCATAGTTAGGAATTCAGCTTTCCTTCTCCTCTATGTATCACCCGCAGTCCAATGGGGCTGCAGAACAAACCAACCAAGCCTTGGAGCAGTTTCTATGTTGCTATATTTCTGACCACCATAACTGGTCAGACCTCTTAGAGAAAGATGCCGCTCAGGTGTGGAAATCTTCAAAATAATTGCTTCTCGAAGGAACCACGGGTGCAGGCAATGCATTATGAGATTGCAAAACAAAAGAACGGATTCTTCTGGACAGCCGCACTCCGAATAAAAATTGCCTTTATTGTAAATCCAAATAGAAAAACAGCACTACATGTCACAGCACACCGGCAGATTAAACACTAAGTATAGTGTGAAACGTGTCAGCTCTGCCGGTGTGCTGTGGCATGTAGTGCTGTTTTTCTATTTCGATTTACAATATAGGCAATTTTTATTCGGAGTGCGGCTGTCCAGAAGAATCCGTTCTTTTGTTTTGCATGGTCAGACCTTGGGAAGAGTTTTCTCACAATAGTGCCATTAATACCGCTTCCTAATTGTCTTTGTTTATTATTTTCCAACCATCAACGTTGCCTGATTCATTTGTTCCCCAAAGAATTCCTATATTAGGGGAGCATCTCCATGATCTTCATTCCGCTTGGGTGCAGGTCCAAGAATCTTTGTGACGTGCCAGTGATAGGTACAGACTCCACGCCTACCTGCGCCTTCCTACCAGGTTGGGGAGAGGGTCTGGCTGTCATCTCATAACCTACGCCTCTGTCTTCTCTCACTGAAACTGGCACCACGGTTTATTGGGCCTTTCTGTATTCTCCGTAGGATCCACCCAGTGGCTTACACATTAGACCTTCCTTCAAACATGCCTATTTCAAATGTATTCCATGTCTCCTTTTTAAAACCTTTGGTGTGCAACCGCTTTACTACCTCGGTACCACGTCCTCGCTCAGTTCAGGTGGAGAACCATGAAGAGTATGAGATACAATCGATCATTGACTCCTGTAGGTTCTGTGGGCGCATACAGTACCATGTTCATTGGAAAGGGTACGGTCCGCAGGAACGCTCTTGTGTCTCATCCTCAGACATACATACTCCTGTCCTCCTCCGTGCTTTCATAGACATTTATCCTCAAACCTGGTAGCACTCCAAGGGAGAGGGGTCATTGAGGAGGGGTACTGTCAGGGCTAGGCTCTCAGCCCTCCCTTCTCAGTGCTGAGGTTTCTCAGCTGTTGGTTAATTACCAGAACTCGTTCCACAGTGACTTACCTGGTGATCATTTACTGCTCATCAGTCCAGCCTACAGCCAGCCCCTTCTGGCTATTTAAACTACCTGATTCATTCCTTCCGTGTCTTCACCTTGGTCAAACATATCTGAAGACTCTCTGCTGTGTTCCTATTGCACGACTGACTTCTGGTTCCTGATCCTGTCTGCTGCCTCCGACTATGCTGCTCTCTGGCTTCCTGATCTACTGGCTTGTTCTGACTACCCGCTTTGACTACTGAACCCTGGATATGTTTTGACTATATTTACAATTTGTACCGTTTTTTTTACCATTTTATTAAAAGGTGTAATTTTTACTGCATTTTCTGTCTCCGTCTGATTTATGGTTCCTGAAAAAGCATCCATTGTGATCGGGGAAAAATGTATTTAATCAAACCGATTTCAATCCCTGTAATGACGTTGGACAGGGCCAGAGAGTGTGGCGCGATCATGCCAGCTGGGACCTGGAAGTGGATGTGCAGCATGAGGATGCCTGTATATTGCTTTTTAACATGCCACTTTACATGTTGGCTTTGTAAAAACTTTACATTAAATCATCTTTTTTTTCCTGATCACATGGAAGCTTTTGAGTGACTATGAGAGTGTTTTCCCTGGAGGTCTGAAGATTCCTGTGTTATATGGATTATGCACAAAGTCTGTTTGGCCATCCGTCATACTGTAAGTGGTCAAGCTTTTTGGTAAGAGCACGTTTTGTGGTGGAGGTTTTTTTTACATTTCGTTTGAAAATAATCTGTCCCTGAACATTCACTGCTCATCTGTTTGGAGTTTTCTATTATGATTTCGTCTATATGGATTCAACACACATATGAACTCAGATTTTTTACCTTCCTGTGTTTTTTTTCCTTGATGATCAGTCTTTTATATGATGTTTATGGATTCTCCCCTCTCTGTAGGCTCATGTTCTTACCTTCATCAACCTCAGAACCAAGATCAGAATCAAATAATTGCTGTGCATTGTCAAGGAGCAAGTGGCTGATACTATGTTCAAAAAACTCAGCTGACTTCTCCATGCCTGATGCTGGAGCTATGGCAGGAGTAGCTGTGGACAAGGAGGCAGAATAAGCCACTCAGGCAGCTTCAGTGGACTGCGCAATAGTCTCTTCTTGGATGACCGAGGGTGAGAAGGATGATAATGGTTTAATAAGTCAGTCCACAACCTCCTCAGCATGCTGTGGCTGGATAGCACGGGCATAATCACTAAACAGAGGAAATTATGCCCTGCCTGAGGACTGACTGCGTCCACCTTTGCCTGTGGACACATACGCTGCTGACCCCCTCACAGCGCAGAGGGAACGTCTGCCTCTCCTTGTTGTCCTCCCAAACATGATGGTTGGGTACTTATTAACAAAATTTTATAAAAATGTGGAACTGTGTACGTAAATGCACTTTAATCAATGGAAAGTGGTGTTTGGTGCACTTTAACTTTAGTACTCACCACACTAATGTAAAAATTAATGGTCACACTACGCTCACACTGAACTATCACTAGATTCACACTAAATTGATATTCTATATACGCTGACAATAGAATCACAATAGTGCTGCACTTTTTTATGAATAACAGTAAAAACCTAAAAGGGGTTTTAAACTCTTCCCTACTCACAAAGTCAAGTCAAAAAGTCAGGTGTGTTTCTTCATTGAGACAATACAGAAGATATACATTTCAGTTCAGCATTTGTTTTTATTTAATTTAAACTACATACAGCTGTAAAAAAAAAAAAAGTAACAAAGAAAAAGAAAATCAACATGCAACACATACAGGTAGCAATAATACGCTCAAAATATACAGTAACACCTGTAATGAAAATTCCTCTGGCCTGCCAGATACATTACACAAATGAAGAGACGTTCTTTCGCGTAGACATGACTTTTGACAGATGTGGTTTCCTAACACTAAAATCTGTGAAGGGTTATCAGTGAACACCAAGTGTGGCAAACCCACCTTTTTGATTCTAATGGCTAATCTTTTGGCTAAAAAAATCAGTGAGAGGTGCTCCTATCTACTGTCCAAGTGAACAACACTATAAGGTGAAATATACTAATCAGCATAATAACAGTCGGACACGATTGTGCAGTTTTAAACTATACAGCAAATAGAGTTTTCAGCTGCTTTTTTTTTTACAGCTGTTCAAGTGTTTCAGTAGACAAAGAAGTTATACTTAAGCAATGTTACATTTACTCCATGTAGAAACAGGCACTATTATAAAAGGGCAACTCTGGTCTATTTATAATACAAGACGTTCTAAAATTAGCTGTTCAGAATGTGAATCAACATTATAATTAACATGTTTATGTAAATTGACTAATATGTTTCCCTTTAAAGGCCCATTCACAGCAGCAGACATGCTTTAGGTTCCATATAACGAGCACCTATTGGTGTGTTTTGTATAGGGGTGATGCGATGCGTTGTTATAATGCCCTGCACTGTTTTACTTTATTGAGCTCTCATAAAACTACTTAAAACTTAAGTATTTTATTTAACTTAGCATGTATGATGCTTTTTAGCTCATTGCAATATTCTGCAAAAACATGCTACCTAATTATTTTCAGTGCTGTGCTTGCCTGAACTGAAACAATAGGACAACGGGCAAATTTCCAAGTCTATGTGTTGGGTGATGCCCAATGAGGCTGGTGAGAATGAGCCCCTAAGACGTATGTTTGCAGATATACTTACATATCTGGTTGGGAATTATATATTTTATTTCCTTTGATAGCAGCTGGTCCAAGTACGTCACCAAGTGCAGATTTGATATTGGTTTTAAGTTCCCTAAGGCTCCATTCACACTTGTGTGACTTGTCATGCAACTTTGATGTCCAAGTCATTCCCCATATTTTTTAATGATAACCATTCATATATGCAAGACTTAAAGTTGCAGCAATGTCAGAGTAGTTTATGCACTACTTTGGGCTGACTTTCAGGCTCATAGACTTTAATGTTAACAATCAAAAGTTGCATGAAAGTCATAGTTGCCACAGTTGTCCATTATCATTGGTCAAAGCCAAAGTCGCTTCCAAGTGTCACCCATCTAAAGTTCCATCAAAGTTGCACCAATGTTGCACTCTAAAGTCGGTGCATCTTTGGAGCCATACAAATGTGAATGGAGCCTGAATATGACAAAGCAGATCATTTAGATTCACCCATGAATTTGGTATTTCTTTTCCCACCCCTCCCATGTAGCATTCATACACATAGCAAAGCATTGAAATTTAGTATTACATCATGAAAGCGGCACCTTTTCCCTGAATCAGACCTCCTCTGCTGTGACATGCGGTGGCCACACACAGTAACAAAACTTCTTAACTCTCTAGCAGATAGAAGCATGAAGACACCATCAATAATATATTACACAAAGAATGATGAGGTTATATTTTGTGGCAAATTTAAATACAACAAAGCTTATCAGAGTTTTTCCTTAGTAAGTACTATAAACCTGGGCCCCCTAGGCATTTTAGCATTCTCAAATAACACCATATGCCATGACTCTCCAAAACCTGAGACAAATTGGGCCTACTTAAGCAATAAAACACCTAATTACCCCTATCAACCTGGAAGCAGCATCTTCGTTCCCCCACTGTCACCTGAAGTCCCTCTCGCTTATCGACAATTAATGCTGGCCAGCATGGAAAATTGAGCCTGGAGATACCAGCAAGACATGGTCTCAAGCCTCGTACACACCACTATTTTTTTTTCATTCAACCTGTGTTGAATGGAAAAAAACTGACAGCTGGGGTCAGGGATGCTGTATTAACGATCTGAAGTTAGTACAGCAATCTCCCCCACTGAGCTGTTTTGTTCTGACAGGGGGACAGCCATTGGCTGAGAGTGCATATCGAGAGCCGGTCAGCAGACCTTTTTGATAGAAGCCCGCCGAATGGCTACCATATACACAGGCCAAATGTTGGCTGGTTTCTATTGAATTCAACTTGGCTTCCATGATGGAACCTTTGGGTGTCTCCAGAGGTTGCCACAGGTTAATTGAGCTGTGGCTGATTGACCTCACATTTAATGGTGTCTGCACAGTTCTAGGGCCAACACTACTTGGCAGAGCCAGCAGCATGACACTAATTATTTTATTAGCTGTCTGTAAATAAATAATTCTTCCCACTGACCAGCACTAAGATAATTTTTCTCTATGATCCTCAAGAGTTCCCTGAGACTTTAAAATTATTTCAAAGTTTCCTGTGGTCTAAGTAATGTCACGGCTCAAGAGATATGTGAGCTAATGATTTATTTTATCAACTGGAGGTGACAAGGACACTGAAATCAATACAAAGTTAAAGGATATTAATTGACAAGTCAGCCTTAAAGTTTTACAAAACCCAGTAATAGGAAAATAGTTACCCCCCCCCCCCCAGTGTCCACAGCTTAAAAATCTTAGTTTTACATTAAAATACTGATCTGTATACCATGGTCACGTAATAAACTGCAGGGTTTGCCCGAGTGCTCAGTGTTCAGGTAGGAGGAGATTTCCACTATAGTCTGTGTCCTCATGATGTTATGGGAGGCAGATCATCCATGAATCAAGATGTGACATCCCACCCACTGTGTTTTTTAGTTACTGGGCAACGAGGAGGAGGGAGGGACTGGGCTGTCATTTAGGATCTGTATACATGCCCACATGTGTGATTTCATACCATGTGACTTGACTAGCTCAGCTCAAGACACTAAATGTTCTCTCCAGCAATAGAGACCAAACTGAGCATGTGCAGCAGTACTACTCTGACTGTGTATTATCTGGCCTTGCCCAGAGTGACAGCAGGAGGGAGAGGATCTGTGCATACAGGTCAAAAGAGCCTTTTTACACAATCAAGAGGATTAAGTCCTTAAGTTTCACAGTGAGTATAACAAGCATGCTATTCTGGATATGCAGACAGATTTTACTGTTGTGGATTTAGTAACACTTTAAATGATAAATTATCAGTCATGAAATAAATAATAAGGAGCAACCTAGTGCATTATCTTTATAGTCAGCCAAGTTGCTTTACATACATTATATTTATTTCATAGTCTCTAATAATACTATAGTTATCCTTGCAAGGCTTAATAGCCTGTTGGATTGAACATTATGCTCAACATTTTGTATATCGATCATTAGTGCCTGTTTTTACATTGCTTGTAAATTCTTGTTTTTTCCCCCCTTAGCTCATTTCAATTCATAATAAGTAAAAACGACTTGGTAAATTAACCAGTTTGTCTGCGATAGCTATTGTTTTAGTTGCTTGTAAAGGCAATAATATAAGTAAGCGATATAAGGCAATTCTGTAAGGTCCACCAAAATTGTAAAGCCTTTCTGATTCTAATCCAAATCTACCGTAAATAGATTTTCCACTTTATAGGTGATCGTACTGTGGGGTGTGTGTGTAAACGGCATGAATAATACTTAGTAACAGATGCCACAGAGACTCTTTAAAATGATGGAGGAGACATTCTGTAATATGGATGTGACTTATCTTATAAGTTATGCCTATTCATTCTGTGATGTCGTTAGACTGTGCAATTTATTAGGCCATTTACAGTAAGGGCTATCATAGCGACTCTTTCCTCCCTGCATGGTTTGTCAGTGACCTGGAACAAGCGTGTAATATTAGGTTAAACGTTTTTTTTAGGTCAATGATTGACTGAACTTATAATAATGTCCTCAAGGGCAGCTAACATTTTTCTTGCCATATTCATTTAAAGTCAAACTCTAGTTTGGGCTAGTTTATGTCCCTCTGGAGGTACATATAGAAAAAAATGAAATACTCATCTTTAAACCCAGAATTACCCCCACAGTATTTCTAAGATATTCTCAATCTTCCAGGTTAAATGACGCCCAGTGTCACTCAACCCTAAAGACTGAATGAAGGGCTTTATGGGCCCACCATAGTGCCCTGTGCTCATAGAGTATTGATGCAGACAGCAAAGCTGATATCATCATGTCCAGTGCTTCTGTTTGCATTATCCAAGACCATCTACTGCTGGCAGAGGTCCAAAGACAAACACCCTGTGCATCACATGACCAACCAGAACATACTGCTGACACAGACCTCGAGGGGCAGAGGAGGGTCAGCTAAGTAGTTATGTTTAGCTTATACCGATGAGTACATGAACACTGGTCATTGCCAAGTTATCAGGGAAAATGATAGTAATTGGGAAAAACATTTTTTTTCACCTGCCTGATTGGTATTTCCAGGAAAAAAAAAAAAGCATATATAAATTTTTAGTTTGTGCCTTTCTATTTTTGACATGGTTTATAGGGGCAATTGATACCTACTATGCATCTCTAATAGAAGCTGTATGATCTAAAACCTATCATGATGCTTTTCTTTTGTAACTGTCTGCCCCTCTCTGGTGGTGGTCCATATAAAGAATTTTAAACAAAAAAAGGAAAAGAGAGCAAGTATCCCATAAACCACTTTGCTCTTAGTACCACAATGTTCATTTGCTTCTTACCAGGTTCTTCTTTATAGTATACCCTCTGGAAGCTGCTTTTTATTCTATAACAATTAAACTGCAATGTTTTAGCAATGGTACTTTAACCTGTAGGGAGAACTGGACAGAAAACCCCCATATCCTGAAGACTCTGAGTTTTGAGTCTTACTGCAGATACATTATTTAATGAGATGTCTACACATATGGAATACACATTGCTTATCACCTATTCATATAGCTGTGGACTCTGCTTAAAACTACAGAAGCTGCTTCTTTTCTTAACTGTGATCATAAATAACAATAAAATATAAACGCTATATACAAAATATATGTAAATATAGAATTATCAGGTCATCAGCTGTCACTGAGAAAAGTTTCAGCAGCTTTGCATAATTCTAGTGCGGAGACAAGATAATAATGGAGGAACCTAAATCCTGTGAGCTAGCTGCTTGTAGACCCTTTGGTGAAAATTGCTGTACTACACTTTTATGGGGCATATTAGCACAGTGAAAGTACATTCATATGTTGCTTGGTGCTTATTTGTGTTACACAATTGCTCCCTAACTGGATAATTCAAATTTTTAGTTCTTTGATAGATACCGACATAGAAATTGGTGTGCTTAGCCCATTTGTAGACTTTTTTGGACTTTACTTTTCATTAAAATTATCAGTTATGCATAGTGCTTCATTTTAGCTCTTTTTTTATTTACTGTGGCAGGTTTTTAATATATATGAATAACCAAAGGACCTCACATTTAGATAACCATACATTGATAACAAACAAGTAACAAGGCTACCTTTAGAAGCAAGATGAGATTCCATGTTATCTCTTTCCAGTGTATGCGAGACAGAAGGTACTTATTCAACAAGATTACATTTCACTCATCTGGATCTCAAACAACCAGTTTAATGAGCAAAGCCCTCAGTGCAAAATACACTGATCTGTAGCAACCATTCAGATGTCCTAGTGCACGAATTTACTCAAAAAGCCCACAAATGTCAGATTTGACATTGTTCAGTGACATGCAGAGATGTGGTAATTTACTAGAAATATAGTGACCTCCAAAGTAGTTTCTGGGTTTGCACATTAGACTGCACGCCTCCAAGTTAGAGAATAAAAAGCTTGCCTACTGTAGGAAATAGTACTTATTTCTGAGCCACAGTTTTCATAAAGTAGCCTTTAACAGACTTAATTTATAAGGCATTGTGGAAAATGCAGTAATCCTTCCATAGCAAACAGCTTAGCAATCAACTTCACTGAGTCCATAATAGTAGTTATATTATTAATAAAAGAAACACTATCAAGATATGTTAATAAAATATGAACAATGCCACTACAACTACTTAACTCAACATGTCTAATATGTAGGTGGGTTTGCGATGAGGGCAGTAAGCTGTAGGCCTGGAGCTGAACATGTAGTAATATGTACTGCTCTTCTATTGCCCTCCTTCCATTTATTTTTGTGTATGTACAAGTGTGAGTGAACTTTAAAGCTCAATGGTTGCTGTGGATTGTTGCAAATTGCATACTGTTGCCCTATGAAAACAACTGTTTGTACTTCAGGTCTTACATTTTTAGCGCAATCTGGCTCAGGGCTTGGATACATGCACATTTGTTCATGCCAGGACTGCTTTTCTCCATATACCAGTCAATAAAAATGCAAAAGCAGTCTCAATGTCACTTAGAATGAGGTTAGGAGCAGATCAGAAGTTAAATGGATCTCAAATGTGAGCCGAACTGTACCTGAAAGCACTTTTATAATGTGTAATTATATAAGACCTTGCAAAAGCTTCATATGATTAGCCCGATAATTTAAACAAATAAAAAGTCTGTCATGTTGATTAAATATATTTGTTAATTTCACACTTTGCTTTTTCTCCCAGATTTGTATGTCATGAAAACCTTCAGGTGTCAGTTAGGAATATCATACAGACCTGGAGATTCCAAATGTCCAATTCCTTGGTAGACCTGTCACTGTGGAAGACTTTGCAGAGGTGTGATTTGCCCCAAAACAACGTCCAACAGTCACACAATGTCAGCCTTCAGCAGTGGTTGGGAGACTATTGTGTGACAGATAATTTGTCTCCTTTAAAATTTTAGGTTTAGGGTCACTTCTGTTTCATGCTGAACTCGGATCCATAACTTTTAGTCAATCTGATGTCTTAAAGTCAATAGGAGTTAGTCAGATTGAACTGGGCTTGTTTTGTAATGTAAAGATCTTTCAGCCAACTGTGGTTGACTCAAATAAGTGTTAGAAATATCCTCTGAAACATTTATATTCACAGGATAAAAAAACACCCATCCCAGACCTCACAGCACCATGGTGATTCGATAATGATAATTAGAAGAGTGTTTTCACAAGGTGAGTACCTAACACAGGATCTAGTGCTGGTGTTCTGTCAAAATAGCCAATTCATCAAGATCTCCAATTACGTCACTTCCGGTTACTGTAAACCATCAATAATTGGAGATTTTAATGACTTGCCGTTTTGACACAACACTGGCAACAGTATACACTCTGGTACACAGTATTATGAGCATATATTGTTAGTCCGCTCCGATACTAACCAACAAAATGGCCACATGCACATCGGTGACAACTTTGTTTTTGTTACCCGCTGTTCTGTCAAAACAGCAAAGTATTCATGTACACGCTTGCCGGTGTTGTGTCAAAACGGCAATTTCCAATTACTGATGATTTACAGTAACCGGAAGTGACGTAATTGGAGATCTTGATGAATTGGCTATTTTGACATAACCCTGGAGGCAAACAATACAGGTGGGACCTATGGATACTGTTAGATAGCCCAAGGCAATAAGCATTCAGATCTTGATAGAACCATCAGAAGAAAAAGGGAATGTTTAAAAAGAAAGAGAAGAGGTCAATCACCTCAATACACTAGCAAAAAAATTTAGTCTCATGGAGTGATTTACTAAAACTGGAGAGTGCAAAATCTGGTGCAGCTCTGCATAGAAACCAATCAGCTTCCAGGTTGTTGTTTTTTGTCAAAACTGAACAAGCTGATGTTAGAAGCTGATTGAATACCATGCACAGCTCACCAAGTACTTTGACCATTTGCATTGATACACTTCATGACACCATGGATTCTGGGTACCTCGGGAGGCTAGATGGATGAGTGGAACGTTGACACATCAACAACATGTCTTTAACATTTCTAAACAAGTCCAGTTTAGTGTGACTAACTACTACTATCAATATTATTACCTGAATCAATAAAAAACATTTTTTTTACTAGACTGTTACCCTAAAGACATTTTAAAGCCACAGTAAGCTGTATACTCGTCTGTGTACTTACAATCTAGCGCAGCTATTCTCAACTAGGGTTCCTCCAGAGGTTGCTATGGGTTCCCAGAGCTGTGGCTGATTGACCTCTAATCTGATGCATCTTGCCTAGTTCTGAGGCCTACACTACTAGCTGTCTGAAGGTTTACCATCAATGTAAGAAGGAATCCCCCCAATGACCACCAATAAGGGACATTTTTCTCACTGATGTCTAATTGGTTTTCGGAGGGATTCCTAAAAGACCTGAAAATTATTTTAAGGGTTCCTCTGGGATAAAAAGGTTGATAAAATATGATCTTGAGTTTCAAATTGGGTCTAAATTGAGTAATACTGGTGTAGAAGAACATCTGCCCTTGAAAATCACATTTCAAACAGACACATATGGAGACATAATTTATACAGGTTCAGACAACAAAAAGAAATATGTAAATACATAGCAGGTACAGAGAAAAAAAAATCACTTTTTCAACACATGGCTATTTCACTTCATAGAACATCCATACCAAACATGGCCACAGTTCCGTAATAATGTAATAGTCAGCCTGTCTGTTCAGAGCTCTGGCAACCTCCATTTTGATTCAGTCAGCACATAGGAGGTGGGGAGAACATTTTTACATTGTTCCAAGCGGGCCCAAAACCAATAATAAGGTAACTGCCATTGAATTTCTTTGTAGCGATTTAATCAGCAGCTACAAACAGAAAGCTGAACACAGTTTAACTGATATGGTGCGGGGAGAGCAAGGGTTTCTGGGAAAAGTCACGCCTGCTGTCTGAACTCTGGCGCCACCTGTGTCATGTGGTATGATTTGCTCTTTTAAGGCAGTGAAGAGACATTCTGTGGTGCTCGATGTTGGCTGCACTCACGCAGATTCCGTATTAGAGGCAGAGGTACTTTTCTTCCTTAATCGAGGCTTATGGACTCTGGGAGGAGGCTGAAAAGAAGATAGATATGTAAATGTATTAGTAAGAATCCTGAGTTACAAAAAAGTAGACAGATACAAAAACACTTTTTTTTAACTTAAAGGGGTAGTCCTCTTTCACTCAGAAAACTCCTACATACCCGGCGTCAGGCAAAACTAGAAGCCAGCTTAGAAACAGCACCAAATCCCCTCTCCCGTCTCAATGCTGCTTCCTCCTTCCACTTTCCTGCTCCATTACACAAATGTACATGCTCAGCCAGGTGTATATGCTTATTACATACCCAGCTAGATATATCTTCAATCATGCCCATCAAACCATAGGCCTATGGCTAGCTTAAAGCCTTGAATACATAGGACATTTTTTTCTTTAGTTCAGGAGTCATACCAATTGTGTGATGGCCAAAGTGGTCACCACCCACCCAACTTCTTCGAGTAAGGAGAAAGCCTATATAACTGCTGATGTTCAGTCAATGAAAATTAATTTCAACCACAAAATTAGGTCTCACCAGGTTGCTATGTTTCCAGTGAAAGTGTAAATCCCCTTTAACAGTCTTTATTGTCATGCAATGGCTGCCCAACCGTAGAAGCATTTTCTGCTGTACTCTGCACAAAGCAACTGCTCTGGTCCAGTACTGATCACTTATAAATAAAGAACATCAAAAAGCAAACCTTTCTTTACATAAAATCACATAAGCAAATGACTACCATACGGGACCACATGCTGTATACCAACAAGAAGCATTCCTCCACCATCCCATATGTTATAATGTCACGTGGGAACCACAATGACCTATACACAGCATTACATTTAAGAAAAACAAAGGTACAATCACCCTATGATTCCTGCTATTACCTGTTAATGAGGGTGTTTATTTTGGAAGACAGATAATGTAATGAGGCGTCTATAGATCTGTGTCATTATACACGTCTATCTTCTGTTCCTGGTGTGCAGGGCTGTATATTTGACTAAAGCACACTGGGGGTTATCCACAAAGCCTTGGCGCAACGTAACTTTTCTGATTTAAGTCCGCCGCAAAATTCCCAAGTTAGGTGCCGATCCACAAAGCACTTACCTGGAATTTTGCGGCGCTGTAACTTAAATCCGTCCGGCGCAAGGCGTTCCTATTCAAATGGGCGAGTCCCATTTAAATTAGGCGCGCTCCCGCGCCGGACGTACTGCGCATGCTCCGTCGGGTAAATTACCCGACGTGCATTGCGCTAACTGACGTCGCTCCGACGTCATTTGCTTAGACGTTAACGTAAATGCGTCCAGCGCCATTCACGGACGTCTTACGCAAACGACGTAGAATTTAAAATTCGACGCGGGAACGACGGCCATACTTAACATGGCTTAGGACAACTAGGGCTTAGCCCTAGTTTTACGCGGCGGAACTCGACGTAAACGACGTAGATTTAGAGCGTCGGGCCCGTCGGAGCGTTCGTGGATCGCCGTAACTGGTCATTTGCATATTCTACGCCGGCCTCAATGGCCTCGCCACCTAGCGGCCGGCCTAGAATTGCATCCTTAAGATCCGACAGTGTAATTCAATTACACATGTCGGATCTTCGTCCTAACTATGGGAAACTGAGTCTGTGGATCAGTTCCATAGTTAGGACCAGGGATACGACGGCGTAACAGCAGTTACGCCGCCGTATCTCTTTTGAGGATCTGGCCCACAGTCCTTACAGCCACAGCCAAACACCGATTCTCTACAATACAGTGGACTTCTTAAAATTTACAAAGTTACATAAATCAATTGGCTATACACAACCATGTTGCTCTTATTCCATGTTTGTGCCATTTATATTCCTGCGGCATACTCCTCTGGTTTTACATTTTTAAGTTTAAAATCAGAAGCAGAATGTAACGAGTAAGAGATAAACTTCTTTCTTGGTCTCCTAAGGCCTGTTTCACAGGAGCTTCAGCTTGTATAAGAGCAGTGTGAACAGCAAGCTTTTACAAAGCATTTCTGTAAGCTTTGTTGAAGCTATAAGAGTACCATTCAGCTGCAGTTTGTAAAAATGTTGAACACAGATCTTAATGAGAGTACTGATTGCCACTTTAAAGAAGCTGCTAGCAGGCTTCAGAAGACCTGAAGCTTGCTGAAGCCTGCTAGCAGCTTGTTTAAAGTGGCAATCAGCACTCCTATTAAGACCTGTGTATAATATATTCCCAAAAGGAGCTGAAAGGCACTTTAAAAGCTTAGAGAAAGCTAATCAAAGCTTGCCAAACGTTTCATAAAAACCTGTTGCTCATATACAAGCTTTACCGCATGTAAAATAAGCCTTACATCTGATGCAATTTCCTCCAAGGTGGGTGAAGACTCGCGTGATGTGCAGTCTAACCACAAATGTATCTGCTAACCAAGTGAATTGAAGGGGTTTCATTAGAGGTTGCAGAAAGTATTTTGCTTTTAGTTATCTTGGCACACTTGCAGAGAGGGAGAATCTGCAAGGCGCAAGCCCTGTGCAGGCCAGTGTAGAAATGTATGTCAGACAGCCAGGCAGCTAGCATTTTTAGAAGGTCATAAATGGTAGCTTTTTCTCAGCACAGATGTCCATTAATGCACAACTCCAGGCTCCCCCTTAAAGAACATTATCCCCGTTTTTTATACTTACCTTTGTCTGATGTCTTCTGGCTGGTCACGTGTCTTCTTCTCCTAGCAGTGGGCAGTCCTAGGTGATGCAGAGAGCAGCACTGACATGATATCATCAGCTCTGCTCTCTGCATGAATACATTGTGAGTACAGGGCACCAAGCTCATAAGGCAGCCTTCTATTACTGAGGGGTTTCCTCAATCTTCCAGGTTGAGTGATGCTGGGTGTCATTTAACCCAAAAGTAGAAACTATATAAAAATTGTGTACTTAAGCACTGATGTGAACCAGGGAGGACTACCCCAGGGATTTCTTTCTTAATCAAGATAGATGTGTGTGTGTTTTTTCTTTTTCTTGGCAATCAACTAATTAAAGTGGAGGTTCACCCAAAAACTAAATTTTTAACAGTAGATTGAGGCTCATTTTGTCAAGGGGAATCGGGTGGTTTTTTTTTAAATCGAAGCTGTACTTACCGTTTTAGAGATAGATCTTCTCCGCTTCCGGGTATGGGCTGCGGGACTGGGCGTTCCTATTTGATTGACAGGCTTCCGACGGTCGCATACATCGCGTCATGGTTTTCCGAAAGTAGCCGAACGTCGGCGCGCAGGTGCCGTATAGAGCCGCACCGACGTTCGGCTTCTTCCGGCTACTCGTGACGCGATGTATGCGACCGTCGGAAGCCTGTCGGAGACCTGTCAATCAAATAGGAACGCCCAGTCCCGAAGACCATACCCAGAAGCGGCGGAGAAGATCTATCTCTTAAACGGTAAGTACTGCTTCGATTTTAAAAAAAACACCCGATTCCCCTTGACAAAATGAGCCTCAATCTAATGTTAAAAATTGTTTTTCGGGTGAACTCCCGCTTTAACTGTTAGGTGAGCAGTACACCCACTAATTGGTGGTGGTGAATAGTTATTCACATATTGGACTTTCATGGCTGTAATTTAATTGTACTCCCATTGTTTTTATGACATTGGAATTTGTGTAAGTTTATGTAATATTGGAAGGTTGATTTTAGCGCATTATTACTTTATTAATTCAATCCAAAAGACTGTATATCTTGTACCCAGACTTGGCCTTTAAAAAGCGTAAACAGTCATAAAAAGAATGCAAAACTTAAATATTTTTCTAGTTTCTTCATCATGGTTTTTATTCTTTGTATGCTAATGAAGCTTTGGGCAGGTGCTGATATCTTTGTTTAGGAATGAACATTTATCTTCAATGCGAAAAATGTATTAAAATGGAACAACCAATATGGAATAATTTGTAATTACTGTGTGTAAAGTTTTATTCTTGTAAATCTCCCATCTGTCACCTCCAAGACATATAATAGGTTCAATACTCACATTAACCAGCAGTCTCATGGTTAATGGAGTCTTATTGTGGCTTTTTTAAGCTTGTTCTGCTCCTTGATTCTTCAGTTCTTTTCACCGCAGCAGCTTTTGGTGGGGACTGAGCGACCTTCTGCTCGGCCTCTCCTGTGTCTGAAGACATCAATCAGGGGAAGGAGAGGGAGAGAGAGGTGGAGAAGGAGCAGAATTTCATCTTGATCTCATCCCTCAGTCTTTACAATAAAGACATACACATGAAAATGGATGAACTGTATGGGCCTGGGCAAGTATGTGGTTTACAGCTTCTGACCATCTCAAGCAATTCAAACATCTCATCCACGCAGGTGTTTGATAAAACACATAATGCAGAATGATTAATGATGACCACAGATACAATTAAACAGTATGGATAATGTTTCAACTTCATTGTTTATCAGACCATTCCTTCAAAATAGCATATGTATTTGTTTCAAGTGTCGTTCTCCACTATCATAGGTTCAAATAGAAGTTGGTGGAGTCTTGAAGACAGCTATAGGCCTACTCAAAGTAGCAATCCAAGAAAACTAAATCCAGGGCACTCACAGCATGTCACAATTCTTTATTTTAATTACAAAGGCTAAAAACCCAAATAAAGCACCTCCAGCTGATGAACGTTTCTGGGCTTTTTCAAGGTAGTTGGGACCAAGCTTTGCATGAGAAGCATTTGTCGGCTGAATGTTTTAATTGTTTTTACCTTTTGGATATATGATTAAATAAATAAAAAAAAGAATGAATTTTACAAAACGACACAGAGAAATCAAATTAAACACCACATCCCAATAGACTAGAAAATAAGAGAGGGAAAATAGGTAACAAACCTTGGGACTTTTGAACTGTTACAATCATGATAGAGACCCATATGGCGACTTATGGGTGTCTCCATCTTCTTTTTTGATACCAGGGAAACATGGTCCCTGATACTGTCACTTGGTATTCCCCGCGTAAAAGGCATCACATTAACACATCATGACATATACCACATCGATGGATTGACATGTTGCCCCTTTTTCCCCACTTCTACTGGTGGGGTATAATGACTGCGCACAAAGTTATCCTTCAGCGATCGAGATCTTCTGTAGGTCATTTCAGGATATTTTTTGAGATGTTTGGAAATATTGGTATCCCCCATAAGGAGATACCAATATTTTTCCATGATGTCACGCACCTGTTGGTGCTGACCTGAAAAACGGGTAATCATAGGAACTTTTCATTAGTTAACCACTTCACCACTGGGCACTTAAACCCCCTTCCTAACCAGGCCAATTTTCAGCTTTGGGTGCTCTCACAATTTGAATGACAATTACTCAGTCATACAACATTGTGCCCATCTGAAATTTTTGTCCTTTTTTTCCCCACAAATAGATGTTTCTTTTGGTGGTATTTGATCACCTCTGGGGTTTTTATTTTTTGCGCTATAAAAGAAAAAACACTGAAAATTCGGTAAAAATAAAAAAATAAATTCTCGTTTCTGTCATATTAGCAGGTTATTTCTCACACACAGCATACCACAAATTATACCCCAAAACACATTCTGCTATTCCTCCCGAGTATGGCGATACCACATGTGTGAGACTTTTACACAGCGTGGCCACATACAGAGGCCCAACATGCAGGGAGCACCATCAGGCGTTCTGGAGCACCCAGACCAATTCTGACATTTCTCTCCTACATGTAAAAATCATCATTTATTTGCTAGAAAATTACATAGAAACCCAAAACATTATATATGTTTTTTTAATACAATGGCGGCCATTACAACTTTTTATCTCGCACAGTATTTTCGCAGCAATTTGAACGCTTGTTTTAAAAAAAAAAAAGCTTTGTGCTTAAAAAAAAAAAAAAAACAGTAAAGTTAGCCCAATGCTTTTGCATAATATGAAAGATGAAGTTACGCCGAGTAAATAGATACCCAACATGTCACCCTTCAAAATTGCACACGCTCGTGGAATGGCGCCGAACTTCACTACTTAAAAATCCCCATAGGTGACATATTGCAAGGTATTGGAGTATTGCAGGGAATTGCAGAGTATTGGAGTATTGCAGAGTATTGGTGGTATTGCAGAGTATTGGGGGTATTGCATAGTATTGGGGGTATTGCAGAGTATTGGGGGTATTGCAGAGTATTGGGGGTATTGCAGAGTGTTGGGGTATTGCAGAGTATTGGGGGTATTGCAGAGTATTGGGGGTATTGCAGATTATTGCACTGGGATGGATGGCTGGATCTGTGACTGCATTTGTCACAGATTCAGCCCACAGTAGCTGCTGCTGCTTCCGCTCCCCTCCTCTCCTCTCACACTGTACCGATTGGTACAGAGAGGGGAGGGAGGAACCGGCGTCATCACATGACGCCGGTTTGTTTACAAGTGATCGCTTTGTCATTTGACAGAGCAATCACGTGGTAAACAGCCGCTATAATGTTACTGGGGTGGGGTCTATTGTTGCTGGGTGGATCGGTTATTGCTGGGGGGGGGGTATATAGTTTGTCTGGGATGGGGATCTATTGCAGCTGGGATGGGGTTGGGGTCTAATGTTGTTGGCTGCAGGGGATCTATTTTCATCCTTTTTGTTGTTATCATTAACAAATTGCATACAAATTACTTGACACCAGAAAATAATACTTGGTTCTGTATTCTCTAAAAGGGGTGGAACCAAGAGACAGTACTCAGAGGTGGGTAAGGCGCGGAGACAGGGGGTGGCTTTAAAGAGGGGGGTTCCTGCACCTATGCTCTGAGAAAAAAAGCCCTGAATAAAACTAATAAACATGTTATACTTACCTGCTCTGTACAGAGCAGCCCCAATCCTCTTCTTTTTGGGTCCTCTGCCAGTGGTTCTAACTCCTCCCCCCTGCCAAGTGCCCCCAATAGAAAGCCTCCCGAATCAGGCTCCTGTGAACAGACATTGTCCATTCACACACAGAGCCTTGCTCGGCCCCGCTCCTTGCTCTTTCCTCAGTGGCTCACTGGTTGAGATTGACAGCAGCAGGAGGCAATGGCTCCCACTGCTGTGTGAGCCAATGAGGAGAGAGAAGCCTGGTGGAGCCCCTGCTCCTGTGCACATCACTGGATCGAGATGGGGCTCAGGTAAGTATAAGGGGGGGCTGGGGGAGTAGCGCCACCCAGACGTTTTTTTACCTTAATGCATAGAAAGTAAAGTTGGCGACACATTATACAATTTTCTTCTACAATTGTCCTTTAGATTTACCAAAACCATATAATATGAGGTCAAATCTTAACACTTTCAATTTGTATGCAATCAGGCAGGCCCTTACGCTACATAGTTGAAGGTAAATCTAAAGTAAATTGAACAAACAAAAAAGGTATAATGTGTAGCCAGCTGGCAGTACCCTATAGTTTCTATTGGGATACAGTCATGCATATCCTTTATTCTCTCTCCATCTCATAATACCTTTAAAGCTGGTCATATACTATGTATTTTGATTGTACAATCTCCATCAACTATGTAGTATAAAGACCTGCCTCACTGGATACAAATAAAAAAAGAAAATATTTAGGTTTGTCCTTATATGATATATTTTGGTAAATCTAAAAGAGATTGTTCAGATATTGTACAATCTGGTAATATAGTGTATGGCCATCTTTATACCACAAATCCCCTAATTGGCTGTGCATTTTTATTTTTATTTTTTGTAACCTGTCTTCTCTTTGCTGACTTTTTCTGCCCCCCTCCCACTTTTCAGTTTCTGCTGGGTGGCATTGGTAATCTGTACACATTGGATTACCCTACAGGGTAAAGAGATGGCTGTGGTAGAGCACACAAACCTGCTTGTCACTGCAAATCAAGCATAGTGCAGCTGACAACAGCCTTCGGAGAGAAGCGTCACATGCAGGGAACAAGGAAGACCAGCTTTGTTTTCTTTTTATTGCCGGTTCAATTTATGTAGCATAAAAGAAGAACTTTTTGTCTAAGAAAAACATAGATGACTATGGGCTAAACCAGAAAGATCAAGCTGTACACTCACTACTTTACATTGTAGCAAAGTGTCATTTCTTCAGTGTTGTCACATGAAAAGATATGATAAAATATTTACAAAAATGTGAGGGATGTACTCTCTTTTGTGAGATACTGTATGTATGCATTAGAGCAGGGGTGCCCAACCTTTTGAAGAGCAAGGGCCACTTAAGCGACTTTGTAACCAGTAGCGGGCCACAATGAGCGGAGCGGTGGCTGGCAGCCCACTCGACTCTATAGAGCCCACTCTACTCTCTTTTTTTTCGTGGATTAGATTGGTGGTAGGGGTTTGTAAACGGACAAGTACATTTACATCTTCCACTCCTTATAGGTGAATGGAGGATCAGATTTGGTCGGACTGACAGTATGAAAGGGGCCTAAGGCTGCTTTCACACTGATGCACGGTTGTTAACCCGCCTCACAGGTGCATCACAGTTCACCTGCGGCATTCCTGCAGGTTAGCTGCACTTTGCCATAGATTTCTTTTATATCCTATAGGTGTGGTGCACTTTCAGAAAACACACCAAACTTGCGGGTAACAGAAGTCTATGGCTCAGTGCAGGTAACCCACAGGTGCACTGCTCTGCACCTGTGGATCAGTTTGAAAGCAGCCCAGTAACCACTGCAGAACAGATATGCCCATTTATACACTGTGATTTTATTCCATCCCAGAGCAGGAGGTCGCGGGCCACATCAGAGGGCTCTGTGGGCCACATGTGGCTCCCAGGCCACTGGTTGGGCACCCCTGCATTAGAATGTTTAACAAAAGTGGAGTTACCCTTTAAAAGCCTTAGTACAACCAACTGTAGCCAACACATGGGCTTAATAGTGAGCACTTCTGCCTTGCAGCAATGGTCCTTGGTTTGAATCTCAGCCAGGGTGGTATCTACAGTACATGGAGTTTTCATGTTCTCCCTGTGCTTGCATGGGTTCTGCCATACCATGCAAATGGGGAGGGTTTAGAAAAAGGAATAGAGACCTACCTAAAAGATATGGAAAAGACTCTCAAGCATATCAGACTTGGTGCCCAGAGAACTGACTCATGAAATTTCCGAGAGTCAGATACGAATGAACAGATATCACACACACACATTAAAGTATAAATACGATGGACTACAAATTATGTAAGAAAGTTAGCAGGTTATCCCATGATTTACATTACTTCTACTGTCCCATGCACTGTACAGCTGCAGTCAAGCAAGGCACAGCCGACATTTGCGCCATGCATTCTATCTATACTTCTTCATATATGTACATCACCTAGTTCTTTACTTTAAACTGAGGCTCATGGCATCGGTGGTCTCCACTCTTTATTTCCTGATCAATTTAACAAGAATAAAACAAGGGTTAAAATAGATATTCTCGACTGAAAATTATAAGCACTTTATTGGAGAAGCTACGAGTGTCATATTCCAAAACTGGTCTTGAGCCAATAAATTTGAAGTAAAATTCAAGCCAAACCCGTTGTATTTTTATATAGAGCGTGGAAGGGCTTTTCTGCATCCCTGTTGGGAAGTACTACCCTAATTGTTTGTCCTAGTGGCCAGTAGGAGTGGTGGTCACCAGAACATGATTAAGGGGATACCTTCCAATGGGAACACTTGATTTGAAGACAACTGTCAAAGGTAGGATTTCCCTTATTATGGAGAGGTTTACAATTGTTTTCTATTGTCTGGGGTTAGGAACTGCAAGACAACCTCACTGATAGGGCTAGAGACAGCAATGAAAACTTGACAGAGGTTCCAACCCTTCTCCACTCCATTAGAAAACACGTTTTTGGCTATAGTCACATTTTAAAGGATGCCAAATAAAAAAGGACTGCAGTGCTCACTTTGCTAGTGTGCCAACCGTGAATGGTTACCTGTAAGATTTCTCTTGGTAACTACTGGCAGTCACACAGTGGCTGCTATGGGCATCTTTTTCTTAGTAACTGCTCCATTACCAGCAGGTAGAATAGACCTCCAGATGTCTATTGATTTCATTGGATTGAAGGAGATCAGGAGATCTGTATTAATCACTACTACACCAGTTGGAGGCAAGTTCCATGCAGAATAAAACTTCCTCTGAGAAAACCTTTTGAAAGGGCTGTCCAATTAATGAGCTTGGGTTACAGTGCCTTGCGAAAGTATTCGGCCCCCTTGAACTTTGCGAACTTTTGCCACATTTCAGGCTTCAAACATAACGATATAAAACTATTTTTTTTGAAGAATCAACAACAAGTGGGACACAATCATGAAGTGGAACGAAATTTATCGGATATTTCAAACTTTTTTAACAAATAAAAAACTGAAAAATTGGGCGTGCAAAATTATTCAGCCCCTTTACTTTCAGCGCAGCAAACTCTCTCCAGAAGTTCAGTGAGGATCTCTGAATGATCCAATGTTGACCTAAATGACTAATGATGATAAATAGAATCCACCTGTGTGTAATCAAGTCTCCGTATAAATGCACCTGCACTGTGATAGTCTCAGAGGTCCGTTTAAAGCGCAGAGAGCATCATGAAGAACAAGGAACACATCAGGCAGGTCAGAGATACTGTTGTGGAGAAGTTTAAAGCCGGATTTGGATACAAAAAGATTTCCCAAGCTTTAAACATCCCAAGGAGCACTGTGCAAGCGATAATATTGAAATGGGAGGAGTATCAGACCACTGCAAATCTACGAAGACCTGGCCGTCCCTCTAAACTTTCAGCTCATACAAGGAGAAGACTCATCAGAGATGCAGCCAAGAGGCCCATGATCACTCTGGATGAACTGCAGAGATCTACAGCTGAGGTGGGAGACTCTGTCCATAGGACAACAATCAGTCGTATACTGCACAAATCTGGCCTTTATGGAAGAGTGGCAAGAACAAAGCCATTTCTTAAAGATATCCATAAAAAGTTTTGTTTAAAGTTTGCCACAAGCCACCTGGGAGACACACCAAACATGTGGAAGAAGGTGCTCTGGTCAGATGAAACCAAAATCGAACTTTTTGGCAACAATGCAAAACGTTATGTTTGGCGTAAAAGTAACACAGCTCATCACCCTGAACACACCATCCCCACTGTCAAACATGGTGGTGGCAGCATCATGGTTTGGGCCTGCTTTTCTTTAGCAGGGACAGGGAAGATGGTTAAAATTGATGGGAACATGGATGGAGCCAAATACAGGACCATTCTGGAAGAAAACCTGATGGAGTCTGCAAAAGACCTGAGACTGGGATGGAGATTTGTCTTCCAACAAGACAATGATCCAAAACATAAAGCAAAATCTACAATGGAATGGGTATCAAATAAACATATCCAGGTGTTAGAATGGCCAAGTCAAAGTCCAGACCTGAATCCAATCGAGAATCTGTGGAAAGAACTGAAAACTGCTGTTCACAAACGCTCTCCATCCAACCTCACTGAGCTCGAGCTGTTTTGCAAGGAGGAATGGGCAAAAATGTCAGTCTCTCGATGTGCAAAACTGATAGAGACATACCCCAAGCGACTTACAGCTGTAATCGCAGCAAAAGGTGGCGCTACAAAGTATTAACTTAAGGGGGCTGAATAATTTCAAACGCCCAATTTTTTAGTTTTTTATTTGTTAAAAAAGTTTGAAATATCCAATACATTTCATTCCACTTCATGATTGTGTCCCACTTGTTGTTGATTCTTAAAAAAAAAATAGTTTTATATCGTTATGTTTGAAGCCTGAAATGTGGCAAAAGGTCGCAAAGTTCAAGGGGGCCGTATACTTTCGCAAGGCACTGTAAAAAGAGTGACGCAAGTCTTGTATAAAGGAACATGTATGACATTTTATCTTTCCAAAATCCTGCTCAGCTCACCTCCAGGTAAAGAATGTGAGCAACTCCAGGAAGGAAATTAAACCAGTCGGCAAGCTACTGATGCTATCCAGTAAATATTGCAACCGTGATAACGTCAGGAAGTTTACCTTGATTTGTATTCTTCTTAATTTTTGCAGCAAAAATCAAGAAAGCACTTGACTGGGAATATGCACAAATGTGTGATGGTAGTGGGTGACCTGCTGAGTCCCAACCACAGCTCTTCTCTGCACAGGGTATGTACAACACAGAGAAGATGTCATCCCTACAATTAGGTTAGGTTCACATCTCCAACGGATGCGGCTCGCAGCAGGGGTCCGGTGAGTCCTTATTCACCATTTCAGGGAGGAATCAGGGGAAAATATTTGGCTGAATTCAGTCCTGAAACTAAGCCAAAGATGCACAGGACTCCTGTGCAAGCCACTCCGCAGCCTTCATAGAGAGCCGGTCACAATCTCCTGAAATTGCGAATTGGATGGGAAACTCACATCCAATTTGCATAGGTATGAACCCAACCTCACAGGGTAACATTGGGTTTTTAAAGGCATTTGCAACTCTTATGCAGCAAGCAGGACAATGCAATGCAATGGACCTGTAACTGACCAGTGTGAAGAGTTCCATAGGATTTTGGTCATCCCCTTTTTCTTCCGCTTTTGTTAACGCAAAAATGAAATCAAAACAGATCAGTGTGAAAGCAGTCTTACTATTTTTTAATTATTGGCGGAGCCTGGAAAGCATTGTATCTATGATCGGCAAATCGTGGGTGCAATGCAGGGCTCCTACAGACTGTCAGTGTAAGGTGTCTGCTCATACATCATACAGACAGGCAGTTACACAATGACAGGAGCAATCGATTAACTATTAGAGCACTCAACAGCGCCCTGGTAGTTCATTGAGACCTAAAAGCCGCCAGTCGTAAAGGTTGTGGGAATTTGTAATTCATTCATTCACAGAATTCTGGGATTGATTTACTAAAACTGGAGAGTGCAGAATCTGACGCAGCCAGCTTCTAACTCTAGGTTGTTAATTAAACTTTAAAAAACAAAACCTGGAAAACTGATTGGTTTCTATTATGCAGAGCTTCTCCAGTGTTAGAACATCATCTCCTCTGTGAATGAATGATGTGGCCCTGTGGGTTAGGGTTGTGTTCTTTTCAAATAGTGACAGCTGGTGCAGAGGAAAAAATCCCCAGCCTGCTGTCAGGGAGAAGCTGCAGAAGCATGAACATGTAACATATTCCCAAAGGTGAACTTATCCTTTAAGATTTCCAAGGAAGGTTTAAAGAAGTCCAGGTATGGCATTCTTTGCATAGGTACATTGGTCCAGCTTGGCATATTGTGCATATACCATACCATACCTGTGAATCTTCCTAGCAGCTGAAAATCATTGTAGTACAGTAGATACCACTACTACCACTGATTTCCACTAGCTTCCAGGTCCCTTGCCAAGTGGCTACTCTGTTGCATTCTGAACACAGGTAGTCAGTCGTTTGGCACTGGTGCAATTCAGGGAATGCTTTGCATTTTCACAATGAATGCAAAGTGTTTGCTGATTGGATGAGGTGACAAGGCGGGGTGGTGACGTGCACACAGGGACATATTTGTAAAGCAGTGAAGCTGATATTTTCCAAACATTCACTGTTTATCCTTCAGGTGCGTGTGTTTTAAATGACAGTGATTGAGTCCCCACAAGTTTAGTGAATGTCACATCCACTGCTTTATAAACATGTCCAGTGAAGTATGAAACTCAATGTTTTATTTCATGATCAGAACCCATTTTAAAGCACGTCTAAAAATCGTGTCTTTTTGATAAGATTACTGATTGCGCACCAATATTTAATCAAACCATACTTAACTTCTTTGTTTCAAGGCCTGTTTCTAACACAAACATTTGACAGCAACATTGTTGAACATGAATTTTGCTAAATGGTCACTTATAAAGTTCTGATAAAATATCTTATCAAAATTCATACAAGTTGATTCTTTGCGGCATGCATCTAGTGGACTTTTCTATGTAATCCAAGTGCAATTTTGTTTTGGTGGCTTCCACCCCCTAACTTGGGCATGTATGGTCGATGGTTGGAGCTTGGTCTCAAAGGCCATCCTACAGTTGGTCTAAACTCACTTGTGCATTCAAGTCTTACAGAGGCAGTATTTTCTATTTGTTTATATGCAATTAAAAATAGGTTGCAAATTACCAGCACTTGCAGATGCATTCTATAAGCTCAGACTAGATGTGGCTGAACGCTAGGAGCCCTTTCACACTGCTCTGTAGCAAAATTGTGCTAAAAATACATGTGCCAGATACATATGCCAGAGGCTCTAATAGGCTACAAAAAAGGGTGGGCCCGGGGTGCAGGGCACTGTGCCCGTAGCCCATCCAGTTGTGTGACAATAGCAAATGAATATTCGCTTTTGTAACACTGATTCTCCTCCAGGCCAATCAGTAAGTGGTTGGCCGAAAGGAGATAGAATCAGATTGGCCGCCAGGAGGAAGAGGGAGGAGATGCAGGGGAAGCGAGGAAGCAGCCGGAAGCAGCCGCCTGCAGCCCGGAGAGAAGGCGCTGCCGCCTGCAAGATGGAGTAAGTGTGGGGCCGCGACTGCTGACTGACCGACCCAGGGGGGGAGCCCATGAACCCCATTACCCGTCCAGGAAACTGACGGACCGGAGGGGGGGGGGGTGGGGTGTGGTGGCCCTCTGTGACCCGATCGACTTGGGGGGGTGGATTGTTTTTCCCCCCCCAAAAAAAACACCAGCTGCCACTGATTGTACTAACAAATGTAAGGCTCACAAAATAGCACAGTGGGGGTCCCACCTCATCCTCCACTAAAATGGAAGGTTTGAGCCCCACTAAAACGTATACATTTTGGGTAGTTGTGGGAGAACTGCTGATCTTGGTTATCTCCTTGACTTGATGGCAGCTATTCACATTCTGTATTGCGCCTCTATTATGAAGCAGATCCATGGTGCCAAGCTTTTCTTGCATGTTATTTTATGATGTAACAGAAGATTTAATTGTGTGAGTTCTCTATGTACAATACAGTATTCGGTCTACCAGTATGTATCCAAATATGAATTTCAGATGTTGATCTAGGATTTATATGACTGATTTATACAAAAAGGAGCAATTTAGTAAGTATAGTGTACTGGTTTGAGTCACCTATTTTTTTTGAAGCTCCAGCTGCAAGAGGTCTAAGCCACAATTCTCAGACAGCTTGGCATTTTACTTGTCCTGCCCCTTTTCTACATTCTACATAACAGAAGAAAAAACAAATCTCTAGCAGTGAAAATGGGACCCCTACCCCAACCTCATTACATGTGTGCCGACACAGGAATGATGCAGGGATCCCAACATTGTTCTGGAAAGTTAATAAAACTTTTTCACCATGAGTCTCTGAAATTTATATTTATAATATTTTCTGAAACAATTTTCTTTGGATGTCACTCAGCAAACAAATACTAGCTTCTGATATCCTGGCCACTAGTTCTTAGCGCTAAAAAAATGTAGCGCCTGTGTACTTTCGTACAGGTGCTATATTTAAATTTAGTGGGGGAATGAGAGAGTTATGTTGCTCTCATTCTGTGATCTGTTAAATTTGGCTGTCGCCAAATCTGGATTTGTCCTGTGGGTCAGTCTGTTCCCCAGAGATGCAGTCTCATCTATGGGCAGCAGGTGGCGCCAGAGGGGTCCAGGCGGAGCCACTTCTTCCAAGCAGCCAATTGGAGGAGTTTTCCCTTGTGGGGCATGCTGGGGAGGGGTATTTCTGTGGCGGAGCCCGTTGTTCTTCGCGGGTTCCTGGTTCTGGGTGCGGCACCCACCTTTAGGGTGTGCGCACATCACGGGCCCCACCACTATGGCCTGCCAGGCCGGGGTCGCGTGCTACGTGGAGTTCCTGACTCTGCGCTCTCATAGCCCAGAGCAACTGATGCTGCCAGGGGACCCCAGTGACTTACTGGGTTCCCACACCTACTGAGAAGATCCCAAGCTGGGTACTGTTCGGTGGGGGATCGGTCTGAGGAGAACCCGGAGGCAGGTGATCCATCAGTACTTGAACGAACCATCGGGGATCTGGGTGGCCGGACACTGACAGGTTACAATTCAAACTGTCAGTCGGTGACCTCGAAAGACATGTGGCAGAGGTCTCACCGTAACATCCCGGTTTAATTAGAGCCAAGACGGTGGCAGAGGCTTGTTCCTCCCAGAAGCTCTAAGTGGCGCTCTGGCTGCCAGGCCTGTGAGAGAGGTCTGTCCAGGGGCACTTTACCCACTCCGGCTGGAGTGGCAACGAGACTAATACAATTGCTAAAGGGCAGGACTGCCTTTATTATCCATAGCCTGATTCTGTGAAGTTGCTCTTCCTTCAGCAACCTGTCCTGTCTACCTCAAGTTGACATGTTGGTCATGTTTGACCAGAAAATAAAGCATTGAAAACGGCAGCCAATGGTATGGACATTCTGTTACTGCTCTTAACACCACCATCACCCCTAGGCACAGTATAGAGGTAACTTAAATACGCCGATCCCAAATCTAACCAGCGGCTCCTCCTTTTTGGAAGCCAATCTGACCCTTTGCGACCAGATCCTACGCTGAGCTGTCAGCCACGGCTTCACTGTAGAGGCAGATGCACAGGAGATGGACGACAATCCCCATAGTAACTATGGGTGACGTCACTTCCCATTAATTTCACAGCCGTTGACGGCCGTGTCCTATACAGAGCTTCCGCCGCTAGAGATCAGGTCGGGGCGGGTCAGATCGGCTTCCAAAAAGTTATGTATACTAATTTTTTCTTTACAAGGATGGAAGAGGTAAGTGTTAGATCCGTGGTGTCTATAGATGTAGAGGATTTTAGTTTTTGCATGGACTTCCACTTTAACTGTTTAAAGTGTATCTAAACCCAGAAACAAAAATGTTATATATTGCAGTTTTCTAGTCCTTAGATGTGGCTGCATTACATTTCTTTTTTCATGCAGGTTTTAATATCGTATTTACTATACAATTTGTCTTTTTCAGTCTTTTGACGTATAACATGGGCATTTTGAATCTCGGGCAGATTTGTCACGATTCTGCCCTCGATTTCAAAACACGAAAGAGAAAATAGTTGAGCTTTTTTTGGGTGACATGCTTCACATGATGCGGTTTGCTGCAAATCGTGTGACAACCGTGGCAGAACCGCTCCGTGTTTGTGCGATTTGTCATTCACACCTGGGCGTTTTGAAATCGCGGACAGAATTGTGGCAAGTCTGCCCACGATTTAAAACGCCCAGGTGTGAATGTAGCCAAGAAATTTTCAGATTTTGCTGGATGTCATGAGGGTAAATACAGTTGACTATTACAGTATACACAGTCAGCCATTACATTGTGTCTAATCCCCATGTGGACTGGTGATAAACAAAATTGTAACTTTATTGATTTGTACACAATTGAAAATTCCACATGCAAGCATAGAACAAAAAAGGTAAATAAAGGTATACAAATATATAAAAAGGTGGAGTCATCCTTTAAGTTCTGGAACAGAAATCGCAAAACTGTAAAACCAGCGTTGTAAATGTAATGAGATTTACAGGTGAATCTAAAAAAACTAGAATATCATCAAAAAGTAAATTTGTTTCAGTAATTTAATTCTAAAAGTGAAACTCTTATATTATATAAGATTCGTTACACACAGAGTGATATATTTCAAGCATTTCTTTATTTTAATTTTGATTATTATGGCTTACAGCTAGTGAAAACCCAAAATTCAGTATCTCAGAAAATTAGAATATTACATAAGACCAATAAAAAGGGAGTTTTGATACAGAAATGTTAGATTGTTGAAAAGTATGCTCATGTACAGTATAGTATGCACTCAATACTTGATCAGGGCTTCCTTTGTATGAATTACTGCATTAATGCAGCGTGGCATGGAGGCGATCAGCCTGTGGCACTGCTCAGGTGTTATGGAAGCCCAGGTTGCTTTGCTAGCGGCCTTCAGCTTATTTGCATTGTTGGGTTCGGTGTCTCTAATTTTCCTCTTGACAGATCCTCTATGGGGTTTAGGTCAAGCAAGTTTACTGCCCAATTAAGCACAGTGGGCCCAATCCACAGAAACCCGGCGCAACGTATTTTTTCCCATTTAAGTAACACCGCCGCAAAATCTCTACCTAAGTGCCCGATCCACAAAGCACTTACCTAGAAATTTTGAGCGGTGTAACTTAAATCCGTCCGGCGCAAGGCGTTCCTAATTTAATGGGGCGAGTCCCATTTAAATTAGGCGCGCTCCCGCGCCGGACGTACTGCGCATGCTCCCGACGTCATTTTCCCGACGTGCTTTGCGCGGTTTTACGTTGCGCCAGGTTTTGACAATCGCGACGGGCGTAAAAAAAAAAAAAAACGAGTTGCGGCGGGGAAAAAAAAAAGAGCGACGCGGGATAGAAGGGTCTACTTTTACAAGGTGTAAACAGTTTAGGCCTTGTAAAAGCAGCCCTAATTTTGCGACGGCAAACTAATACTTACGGAGAAATAACGAAGCGTAAAAGCTTCGTGGATCTCCGTAAGTGCTAATTTGCATACCCGAAGCGGCATTTCGACGAGAAATGCCCCCAGCGGCGGCTGCGGTACTGCATCCTAAGATCCGACAGTGTAAGTCCCTTACACATGTCGGATCTTCTGCCTATCTATGTGAAACTGATTCTGTGGATCAGTTCCATAGATAGAAACAGGGATACGACGGCGTATCAGTAGATACGCCGGCGTATCCCTTTTGTGGATTAGGCCCAGTGATACCAAGATCAAAAAAACTGGTATTGGTACTTTTGGCAGTGTGGGCAGGTGCCAAGTCCTGCTGGAGAATGAAATCAGCATAAAGCTAGTCAGCAGAGGGAAGCATGAAGTGCTCTAAAATTTCCTGGTAGAGAACTGCGCTGACTTTGGTCTTGAAAAAACACAGTGGGCCAACACCAGCAGATGACACGGCTCCCCAAATCATCGCTTACTGTGAAAACTTCACACTGGACCTCATGCAGTTTGGATTCTGTGCCTCTCCACTCTTCCTCCAGACTCTGGGACCTTGATTTCCAAATGAATGAAATTAAAAATACTTTAGATCGAAAAGAGGACTTTGGACCACTGAGCAACAATCAAGTCCATTTTCTCCTTTTTCAGCCCAGGTAAGATGCTCCTGACATTGTTTCCGGTTCAGGAGTGGCTTGACACAAGGAATGCGATCATTGTAGACCATGTTCTGGATACGTTTGTGTGTGATAGCTCTTGAAGAACACCAGCCATTGTGCACCCCTTGTGAGTCTCCCCAAAATTCTTGAACGGCCTTTGCTTTACAATCCTCTAAAGGCTGCAGTTATCCCTGTTGCTTGTGCACTTTTTTCTACCACACCTTTTTCCTTCCACTCAACCTTCCATTATTATGCTGTGAATGACTGTCTTCTGGACAACTGTCAAGTCAGCAGACTTCCCCATGAATGTGTAACCTACTGAACAAGACTGAGAGACAATTTAAATGTTCAGGAAACCTTTACAGAGGTTTTCAGCTAATTAGCCGATTAGAGTGTGACACCTAGGGCCAGATTCATAAAAGAGATACGACGGCGTATCTCCTGATACGCCGTCGTATCTCTGAGATACGACTGTCGTATCTATGCGCCTGATTCATAGAATCAGGTTACGCATAGATCTCCCTAAGATCCGACAGGTGTAAGTGACTTACACCGTCGGATCTTAGGCTGCAATTCTAGGCCGGCCGCTAGGTGGCGATTCCATTGCGGTCGGCGTAGAATATGCAAATGACTAGTTATGCCGATTCACGAACGTACGCTTTGCCCGTCGCTGTAAATTAACGTAGTTTCCGTAGAGATACGCGGCGTAAAGATAAACCTACCCTCTAGGTGGTCTAGCCAATGTTAAGTATGGCCGTCGTTCCCGCGTCGAAATTTGAAATTTCACGTCGTTTGCGTAAGTCATCCGTGAATGGCGCTGGACGCCATTTACGTTAACGTCAAAACCAATGACGTCCTTGCGACGTCATTTAGCGCAATGCACGTCGGGAAATTTTAGGGACAGAGCATGCGCAGTACGTTCGGTGCGGGAACGCGCCTAATTTAAATGGTCCCCGCCCCATTTGAATTAGGCGGGCTTGCGCCGGGCGGATTTACACTATGCCGCCGCAACTTTACAGGCAAGTGCTTTGTGAATCAAGCACTTGCACGTAAAACTTGCGGCGGTGTAACGTAAATGTAATACGTTACGCCGCCGCAGAGTAAGCCGATTCTACCTAAATCTGGCCCCATAAGTCTACAATATTTAACTTTTTCACAATATTCAAATTTTCTAAGATACGGAATTTTGTGTTTTCACTAGCTGTAAGCCATAATCATCAAAATAAAAGAAAGAAATGCTTGAAATATATGACTCTGCGTGTAATGAATCTATATATAATATATGAATTTCACTTTTTTAATTAAATTAAATAAAAATTTTGATGATATTCACATTTTTTGAGACGCAACTGTACTATACGTAGCAAAGAGCTCTAGATGTAAGACACACCATCATTTTCCCATACCTCCACAGGTCTTTCCTTCCGCCGAGGGGGTTTGTATATGGTGGGTTTTTCCAGGAAAACTATCCCACCATCATCTTCTTCCTCCTCTGAAATCACCTCTTGCACCTCATGGATTGTGTTATCGGCCACCTCTGTCTGATCCATTTCTACCTCAATCACTAAGTCCACATCAAGCTACACAGCATAAATAAATATCACAATGAAACACTCATTTCACTGCATTGCAAAATAATTAACAGAGTTCTATGGTTAGTGAACACAATCTCACGTTGAAATTAAATTTACTGCAAATGAACCAAACCATAGGACAGACCACTCTTATTACACTGCATTACAAAGGGTATCCAAACTGGGCACTGGCATTAGCAAGGGGCACTGCAACCAACATGCACAAATCAAATATTAAAGTGAACTCAGCTCAGGAACATTTTGTGTTTTGTAGGGGTGAGAGAGTCTTTTTCTTCTTTTTTTTTGTTTGTATTACAGCATTTGTGGACCAGCAGCCCTAAAGTCAGCTTTTGACTTTTGGTCCACTTTCAAGTCAAGTTTCGTAATAGGTGGAATACAAAGGGGAACAGTTCTGATTTTTAGATTTGCTAATATTAAACAAAAAATTCACAGATTTGTTTGTCCGTCATTTCTATTTTTTCTTACTATAATGTTCAACAAAGCTTTGCTAAACGTTACTGACTGATCAACAAATTGCTTGAGAGGGAACTGGGAAGTTACAATCTAGCAGATATGAAATGGCTTACGTCTAAAACCATGCTAGGATGTTCAGTGGACAGTCAGACTAAGGTCATACAACTATGACTGAGATCAAAGCCCAAATGGTAAATTGTAGTGAAGCAAGGGGTACAGTTCTTCGAATAGTGGTTTTGGTTTTCCTCTATAGGAAATGCATGTGGAACGTCATCTAAAACCTTTTTTGAAATTTGGATAAGGTGAAGAAGGGTATAGGACTGTAAGCATGGGGCAACGCTGCAAAATTTAGTTGGGGTCACCTGGCGACCTCCCACTGTTGTACATGCCATTGTCAACTGTGACAATACTGTCATTGATCCAAAAGTGGAACTGACGACTTAAATAAAAATAAATAAAAAAGGAGCAGGTAGGCTTTTAATTGTAGAAGAGACTCTGCCCAATCAAGATGGGGGAGAAGATGCCAACACTGACAAGGGACCTTGTGGGCATCAGACTGTTGAAGCAAGGTAAGTATTGCGTAATTTAATTCCACTTTAGCATAACAAGTATTCCAACCTCAAGGACAGACAGCAGGAGAGCTATCGGCATAGTCCAGTGATGGCGAACCTTGGCACCCCAGACAAGTCAACTACATTTCCCATGATGCATAACTACACTGCAGAGTGGGAAATGTAGTTCCAAAACATCTGGGGTGCCAAGGTTCGCCATCACTTGCAAAGTCTGTACACACTACAGACCAGTGTTGTGTATCTGTGGAAAGGAAGGAGGGGGCAGCAGTGCAGGGGATTCACTTTTAAACTTTATTTTCCAGTTAGCTCTCATGTGCTTACCAGTCTTTAAGAGTATATCAGATTTGAGATCTCAGGGCCCTAATAAAAAAAAATCGAAGCCTTGAAAAAGGCAATCTAGTAGTTAGAAAAAAGTTGTATAAGTGATAATAATACCAATTAATATATTTATATGATCAAATGTGTGTTAATGTTCCTGCACACAATTACTCTAGATTTTTACTATAAACGTCTATAAACTTAGCTTTTTTGCAGACCTACAAATTCTAACTGTCTTATCAGGTTTTAGCTGAGGGGGGACTCTGGGATTTTTGACCTAATTAGATATACAGTTTTTTTTTTTTTCTGTTGGCTGGACAAAAAGTTCTAAGAGCGAATATTTAACACTGCCAAGACAGTTTTACTTTACAGAGAGGGATTTATGACTAGCCAGGGTTTTGATATGCACTCCTGTACATCTAGCCTTCTTGGCTGGCAGGGTCAAATGTTTGCCTTCCCATCTTCCCTAATGGTGCCCCCTACCACCCCAGATACCATAGGACTAGTGTGGGCTGCTGTGAGTATAATTAGGCTACTGGGAGGGTTAAATCCTCTGCCATTTTTATAGCTTGATTTCAACTGCTAGTATCCTCATGCCCCTATAGCTGTAAAACGGCACAGATGTAAAGGCCAGCCATTAAAGTGGATGTAAACCCCCTTCTTTACCCATAGAAGTGAACAGCCTCAGATGGTACACAGAGATGAAAAATACCCCTTGCATACTGTAAGTTTTACATGCATATCTGCAGTTTTCAGCTTTATATATTCTTTAGAAAGTGCACATTGGGTTAGAGATTTTCTCTACCTGTTCAGCAGCACTGGGAGTGGATCCTCCAATCAGCCAAAACAGCTGAATGGAGGAAAGGAACACAACTCCCCCCCTCCCCTCCACATAGGGACTAGAGACTTACAGAGCTGTGACAAGTCAAGCTCTCTGGTAATGTATTTATAGCAACCTCCCACGACA
The DNA here is from genome assembly GCF_905171775.1 of Rana temporaria. NCBI lineage: Eukaryota > Metazoa > Chordata > Amphibia > Anura > Ranidae > Rana > Rana temporaria. Next base: position 610,968,064 of record NC_053489.1, read on the forward strand.
CAAATTTCAGGCTGGTTTTATCTTGGTTGACAGAGAACAGAGACAGCGAAAGTTATCATGCTGATACTGTAATGCCACGTACACACGATCAGAATGTCCGACAACAAATGTTCGATGGGAGCTTTTTGTCGGAAATTGCGACCATGTGTAGTCCTCATCGGACATTTGCTGTCGGAATTTCCTACAACAAGAATTTAAGAGCTGGTTCTCAAATTTTCCGACAACAATTCAATTTTTGTTGTCGGAAATTCCGATCACGTGTACACAATTCCGACGCACAAAATTCCACGCATGCTCAGAATCAAGCAGAAGAGCTGCACTGGCTATTGAACTTAATTTTTCTCAGCTTGTCGTACGTGTTGTACGTCACTGCATTCTTGACGAGCGGAATTTGCGACAACATTTGTGTGACCGTGTGTATGCAAGACAAGTTTGAGCCAACATCCGTCAGAAAAAAATCCAAGATTTTGTTGTCGGAATGTCCGATCGTGTGTATGCGGCATAACCGAGCAACGAAACAGCAGAAACAAATGGGACTCAGGGCTTTGGAGAGAGATAATAAAACACTACAGATATATGTGCTTAGGTTAGATTTCTTGAATCAGGTTTACATCCAATTAACCTGTACCTTATGAAGCAGCAAGCTACCATTTTCCAGTAAGGGACGACTGCTTTATAATGCTATTGGAACAGTTAAGTTGTTTCTGGGCAGTTGTAAAGTAGTATGGAGTTGTAAAGGAAAAAGGTTTTTTACCTTAATGCATTCTATGCATTAAGGTGAAAAAACTTCAGAGTTTACCGCCCCCCCCCCCCACCTGGCCCCCCGTTATATTTACCTGACCCCTCGAAAGTCCCGCGCTCGGCCCCGACATCCTCCTCGCCGCTCAGCCTGGCTGCTGATTGGCTAGAGCGGATGGATTGAAAGCAGCGCAGCCATTGGCAAGCGCTGCTGTCAATCACATCCAATGACGCGGCGTGCCGAGGGTTGGGGCCGAGTGATACAGTGAGCGGCTAAGGCCGCTTGCTGCATCAGAGGACTGCGCCCGTAAGGACTACACACAATGCAAGCTTTCTCGCATAAATGACCTTGCGGGGAGGACCCGCGACAGCCGCCGAGTGACCCCAGAAGACGAGGATCAGGGCCACTCTGTACAAAACAAACTGCACAGTGGAGGTAAGTATAACATGTTTGTTATTTAAAAAACAAAAAAATTCCTTTGCAACTGCATTAAGGCTGGCCATAGATGGTTCAAATCTCAGCTGATTCAGCAGTAACTGGCCAAGATTCGAACCATGTATGGGCAAGCTGAATGTACCAAGTTGATCAATCGATCCAGCCTGATGGATTTTACATGCAATAATCACTGTCTTCTCCTGATGGCGATAGCTTTACCCTTGAGGAGAATACAATGGCTCAACTGTCTGTGTTGAAGGGGGAAATGAGCAAATTTATTTTTGGAAAAGCTAGGCTTTCCTTCACCCGGGGCAAGGACTCCGTTTGGCAGACAAGGACTCTGTTTGGACTCCCCTGCAGAGAAGCTCTCCATCCACACACCCCCAGATCCCTGCTTAACAGGGTTGCCAACCTCCCCAACCCCCATTTTGTTTTTACTGACAAAACATTTAAAACATTAACCAGTATAAAAAAAGTACAACGACCTGGGGCACCCTGGAATGGAACATAAAGGACCAGGGAACAGTGGGTATGGCAAGAGGGGAATAAGAAGAGCGAGGAGAGAATAATGATAATGAGAGAGAGAGAGATATTGGGGGGTATAGGGAAAGAGAGAGAGAGAGAGGCAGAGAAAGACAGAGAGGCAGAAAAAGAGACAGAGAAAGAGTCAGACAGGCTCCCCCGGCCAGCATCTTTCAATGTGTTTCACCAGGGTGGGCAGTGCCTCCCCCCCTCCACGCTGGCGCCCGGGGCACGTTCTCCCCTGCCCCCCCCCTTCCCAGTTTCAGCCCTGGATGCAGAAAGGACATATGGCCAGTGTAAGAGCATGGCGGAAAACACCTAGTTAATGGATACTGAACAATACAGGTACATGTCTGCTACAATCTTGGCAAGTGTGTCAACATGCACTTAGTAAATGTTATAAACCACGCATGGAAACCATCAAGTGAATGTTATCCAAACAACAGTTATTTTTTTCCAGACAGTAAAAGAGCCAATCAATTATGTAGTAGAAACCCAACATGCTTATCAGGACAAACCAATCTGGTTAGTGGCAAATAAATGGAATCTACAATGGAATCTTTATTTTTTCCTAGGTTAGTTCCATTTACTACAAATATAGCTAATTGCTCATTGGTTGCTATAGGGTATAAAAACAAACTAGTCTTTCAAGTGAAACTAAACCCTCCTAACCTTTACAGTCAAGGAAGCTGTCATCTTATGCCATGTACACACGATCGGAATTTCCGACAAGAAAAGTACGTTGGGAGCTTTTGGTCGAAAAAAAATCCACGGTTTCCTTGTCGGAATTTCCGATCGTGCGTACGCGGCATAAGCCTCTGTTTGAGCTGCAGTTGCCATGGTGCTGCACATGTGATCAGTTATATCACTGACATTTGATGGCTTGACAGTTCTCTTGAGAACACAAGCAATTGTGAAAGATATCATTCACAACATGCCTTGAACGTAATTGCTTTGGGAAACCATTAAACCAATGGGTTTAGTTCTGCTTTAAGTATGGACTGTTGAAAGACTTGTGTCTAGTCATAACAGGGCACCACAGATGACTGCACCTTGCTTTTCATTGAATATATTTTGCTTAGGTCAGCGACAGTTCTGATCCTGACCTCCCTGGGGCCCTAAGCAAATAGACATGTCACATTAAAGTTGAGATGTGGGGGGGGGGGGCGTGGTGTTCTGCAGTCGGAAATTACATCTTACATTAAAGTGAGAAGCAGGGGGTGCTGACTTTTTACCTCTTCTCCCATGTAGCCAGCGAAAATGACTTCTCACCAGGGGGGGGGGGCCTCTAGTAATTTAGGGGGCCCTCTGCAGCTTTGCGGGGCCCTAAGCGGCTTGCATAGTGAGTCTATAGGGCGGATCGGCCCTGGTCAGAGATATAGAACATTCTGAAGCTAGAGACTGCTCTGTAACTAGCCTTTTCAAATGGATATTAGCAATGACAGCCTACATATTGCTGAATAATGACGGTTTCTATGCAAATACTGACTTTTTGAAAGTCAGTATGAATATTTTTGAGTTTCCCCCTCATCCACTAAACAAAGCTTCAGTTCAGATACCCAAAACTATTGTGGTGCTCTTCGCATCATCAAAGGGAAATCTGGCTGTGCAGTGCTGTGAGGAGGGTTATTTACAAATGGCAAATCTATTTTGCACTACAAGTGCAAACTACAAGTGCAAAGTGCACTTGAAAGTGCACTTGGAAGTGCAGTCGCTGTAGATCCGAGGGGGACATGCAAAGATAATAAAAAAACAGCATTTTAGCTTGCACATGATTGGATAAATCAGCAGATCTACCCCCCCGATTTACAACTGCACTTCCAAGAGCACTTTCACTGCAATTCCAAGTGCACTTTGCACTTGTAGTTTGCACTTGTAGTGCAAAGTGGATTTGCCTTTGGTGTCCACAATATTGGAGAATGGTTTTCATGTTTCAATTGTATGTAGGTTTGCTGGTAGTTAAAGTGTGAAGAGCCATTTTCAAAGGGAGACCCTTTAAAATTCCCCAGGGGAAATCATTGCAAACTGGAATACTTTAGATCCCTGGTGCCCAACCTGCAGCCCAAGGGCCGCATGTGGCCCTTTTTGTATATAATGTGCAGCCCTGGGATATCAGCAGACTGTAGTGGGAACATTGATTAGGGTAATCACATTGATCTATACTAGCCTCATGTAACATGTTCCCAGTTTTGTATTCTGCAGTATATCCCCAGCCAACAATGTATCCTGTCCACACTCTGACTCTCATTTCCTTTATTAGGTCTGCAGCTTCTGACAGTCCTCTCAAGCATTATATATATATTGATCATTATATGCGGCCCTTTGGTGATGTCAGGGGCCACATTTGAGGCCCTCTTTAGCTCATAGGTTGACAACTACTGATTTAGACTATCAATTGTAGTTCATTGTAGACTCCTTGTGAAACACTCACAAAAAACAGTGCAAAAAATCGTCAAAGGCATGCAGAATGACACTTACACAGAAGCCCAAGGCCAGGACATTGTCACATACGGGAAAAAGAAACAGTAATGTTACAATTCCATCTTCCTCCAGATTCACATGAAAACCTTCATTCACATAAATGTAGCTTCTTTATTTAGAAGGTCATAAAATCATTCTTTATTGTGTAGGGAGCTTGATCAATTAATAGGCAAATTCTTACATTCTCCAAATTTTTAAAATATGCGCTAGGTTCACAAAGTAAAAAGCAGCTTGTTAAAAATTGTGATAACAATTCCCATTTTAAATATAAACCAAAGCAGCAATCCAAATCAATGATATAAAGTGCAAAAGTGCAATATGAAACGTCAAACAGTGAAACGTGAGACAGTGCAAAATTAGACTCCCCTAATCAATATTCATATAATTCATCTAAAATGAAAGAAAAAAAAAGAGTTCAAGAGTGCAATATGAGACAAAAGTCAATAAAAATTGTGTAAAAGTGTCAAATTAGATGTCTATTATTACCAATATACACATAGTTCGTCGATAATATTAGATAAAAAAAACTGAATCAATAATGAACTCCTAAGGGTACAAAGAAATACAATTTAAAGTGTATTTAAATGCCTATGTAAAAGGAGCTGACATATATTCCATAACTTATTGTGGAGTAAGGAGGAAAGACTAGTGGTGGTGGGAATATTATAAGGGTGAGAAGTGTTAGTACAGCCCGAAGCAAAAAAATAAAAAATTAACGTAGGGCTAACATGATATGTGACTGGAGGTGACAGGGCTAACATTTTTTGCAGTTAAGAGGGCCTTTTAGGGGATTGGTGCGGACAGTCACTTTAGGAGGGGCTTCATGGGGAGTTTTGGGAGGGGAGAAAAGAACCCCACGGTGAGGAAACATGGGGGGGAACATGGGGCCCTTCATCAGAGTGGTTTACTTAGTTAGTCAGATTGAAAAAAAGTCCATCTAGTTCAACCCTAACTAGTCTTATGTCTGTTGTTTCTTGCTATTACGGTTGGGGTCTTTGGAGGCATATTAGGGACCCATCTAGGGTAGTCCCCGGTGGAATGGCAGTTATGGTGGATTAACTGGTAAGTAAAAGTGTGGTAAAAGTGTGGTATCTGCCGAATGTGGTTCGTCCCCCGAGCCAGTGTGGTGCGTTTAGGGACCGTGTAAGTACTTACACAGATACGAAATGTATAATTAATAAGGATCGTCAACCTTCATTTTCTGGTGATTGTTTATTATTTTGGTTTCCTGTTTTAATGAAGGTTTTTTTGTCATGTTTTTTGTTATTGTTTTAATAAAGGGACCGAGACAGCCATTTTTACTCCAACATTGGTGTCAATAGTTTTTCTTATAATTTTAAGTTGGGGTAAACGATGGGGATTGGGTAGCAGTTAAAGTTCAAGGGTCGGGATTGCATCTGAGGTACCTTAGTCATGCCTGTGTGGTCAGTTTGTTTTTCCTCCACATATATTGCTACTGTTTCTTATCTAACAGCATAAAAAATGCTGCATTATACACATACTGCAATCAGATTCTGTCTCTACAAAGACTAACCTTAATATTAAGATAACATTTCATGAATGACATATTGCAGAAGGTCCATTGACTGTGCACTGGCTAGATAAAGTATTCTACATTTAGGTAATGCTGCTCTGATATAATGTCATAAAGCAATATACTGAGAACTGGCCTCCATCCCGGGAAGCACTTAACATCGTCAGGCACTATATATTATGACCTTCTCGATATGTTCTGCTGCAAATTTTCAATCACACAGACGAGAAAAATCCTTTTTCCGATAATAGCTTGCAGTTATCAATTTATAAAGACCTATTAGCAATTTTATTTCTGATCAAATTCGGAATGGTTCACTGGATAAGTCATACAGATGTGACAATTAAAGCGGATGTCCGCTGAAAAAAAATTATTAAAAGCCAGCAGCTACAAATACTGCAGCTGCTGACTTTTAATATCAGGACACGTACCTGTCCTGGAGTCCAGCGCCGTCCGCAGCAGAGGACCAGCGATCGCTCATCACTCATCACGAGTCGCGCTACGCCTGCCGATTGGCTCCCACTGTGTACTGGGAGCCGAGTTTTCCCAGAACACAACGGGGGGAAGGTGACGTCATGCCCACAGTCCCACAGTCTGCCCGAGACTGTGTGGCCGAAAGTGGGTGCAAATACCTGTCTTTAGACAGGTATCTGCACCCCCTCCTCCCTGAAAGGTGTCAAATGTGACACCGGAGGGGGGGAGGGTTCCGATCAGCGGGAGTTCCACTTTAGGGTGGAGATCCACTTTAAGCTAATGAATGTTCTATAGCAGTGATATGAAATAATCAGAGCTACTTCCTGCTAGTCCTCAATTGTGTTGGTGGGTTCATTTTCACCTGTGTTACTGCACCTCATAGAGGGACTCTTATCAATATATTATTTTACTGTTTAGGAAAATTACAAATATTAAAGTATGTATGGCCGAAATGTATTTTAAGGCTCCATGCACACTAGTGTTTTTATTTTATTTTTTTAACTCCTGTTATTAGCATTTTTTCCTGCTCCTAGAAGCTAAATAGTGTTATCCTATGGGTCCAAGTACACTACATTAGTGTTTTTTTGAGCTTCAGCGTCTAATGCCGCGTACACATGATCATTTTTCGGGTTATAAAAAATGATGTTTTTTTTAATGTCATTAAAAACGATTATGTGTGGGCTTCAGAGCATTTTTCGGGTTCTAAAAAATGGGCAAAAAAAAAAAATTAAAACATGCTCTATTTTTTAAGGACGTTTTTAAAGTTGTTGTTTTTCGGGTTGTAAAAAATGGTCGTGTGTAGGCTTTAACGACGTGAAAAATCTGCGCATGCTCAGAAGCAAGTTATGAGACGGGAGCGCTCCATCCGCATGGAACTTCCCCTTTATAGTGCCGTCGTACATCACCGCGTTTTGCTAGAGCATTTTTTTTCACGATCGTGTGTAGGCAAGGCCGTTTTAATGACCAAGTTGAAAAAAACGTTGTTTTTTCTAGAGCCTGAAAAACAAAATTTTTTAGAACCTGAAAAATGATTGTGTGTACGTGGCATTAGAGTTGTATTTGTAGAGTTAAACGCCGCTGAAACACTCCTATCAGCGTTTTTTTTTTTTTTATGTACTGTAAAAACGATAATAAAATGCACCTAACAGCTTCTAAAAGCTACTGAAACAAGAAAGCTCAGAAAAGTCATTATCGACATTTTTCATCCAGCATTTTGTTTTCTAGCATTGAGCTTATAAAAAAAAATGCTAGTGTGCATGGAGCCCTATAGTTTTCAATAGAGTAGTTAAAGTGGTTGTTAAGCCACTATGGGCCAGATCCACAGAGCAAGTACGCCGGCGTATCTACTGATACGCCGGCGTACTTTCAAATTTCCCGCGTCGTATCTTTAGTTTGAATCCTCAAACCAAGATACGACGGCTTCTGGGTTCGATCCGACAGGCGTACGGCTTCGTACGCCTTCGGATCGTAGGTGCAATACTTCGGCGCCCACTGGGTGGAGTTCGCGTACTTTTCCACGTCGGGTATGCAAATTAGCGATTTACGACGATCCACGAACGTACGCGCGGCCGTCGCATTTTCTAACGCTGTGAGAAACTTGTTAGTACTGCCATTATTTTACATCAGGCATTCAGTGTGTTAGACTTAGAGGCTGTAAGAAGGGTGTTCTAGCATCACTAGCAGATGAGTTTCAGGATCACCAGATAACAGGTAAAAGGGAGAAGGGAAGCCTGGAGCACTACAGCAATGCGGGATAAAAAAAATCTCAACTACTAAGCAGCTAGGCTTTGCTCCCTTTCAAGATCTACCAAGAATGAAAATTACTCAAATTAAAAATGTTACATTTAGACATTACATGCCTAGAGATACATTACTATATTTCCATATAAATTGGTTTTCTTATTTTCATTGTAAGAAATTCTCAAGCAATATTAAAGTGGTATTAACCTAAATCCAAAAATGCAACTTTTGAATCATAAAGATGTGGTGGCTGCATTCTTTTATTTAGGCCTCTTCACCTGTGATCTGGCCAGTAGCACGCCTCTTGTATTAGAGTGCCTCCACTCTGGATGAAGGAGCACAGAGGCACCTTTGAACAGCAGCATTATTAATCTGGGGGTAGGGGAGTGTTAGATGGACTAGCAGATTAAAATACACAAACAAAATTAAAGTGGAAGTAAACCCTCCTATACTATTCAACCAAGGAAGCTGTCATCTTGGACTCTGTTCTTCAACTTCCATGATGCTGCACAATGTGATCAGTTATGACACCAGCAGGGGCGGACTGACCATTGGGGCCCTCGGGCAGGCCCCATCAAGGTTGTCAGCCTCAGTAAAACCAGGGACAGTATGTAAAAATCTGTTTTTTTTTTTACATCTGTCCCTAAAATGTGCCTTACCGACTTCCTTTTGGTCTAAAAATCCCAAGATTATAGCTGTCCCGCCTCTCCAGTACCTTTTCAGTGTGTGTGTGTGTATTCTGTGTGTATGTATACTGTGTGTGTATACTGTGTATACATACTGTATGCGTGTGTGTGTGTGTATACTGTGTGGCCCCATAATCTATTGCCTGGGGGCCCCATAATCTCCTATTGCCCTGGGGCCCCATAATCTCCTATTGCCTGGGGCTCCATGAGTTGTCAGTCCGCCGATGGACACCAGCCATCGGATAGTTTGACAGTTTGGTTGACAGCACAACCAATGTGACAGTTACATGGTTTGTGCCAGAAATGGAACTGTTTTTTGAAACTGGCAAATCGATTGGGTTAACTTCCACTTTAAGCAGAACTCCAGCTAATACTTTATAAGCAGTTAACAGAAAACAGTTTTTTTGAGGGATAAAAGTTTTACATTAAGAAATAAAAGCAGACCATTGTACAGCAAGCACCCAATGTCAGTATTAAATGGTTTGCCTCATCCCTGTAATTGTTACATCTGCAGGACAGCTTGTTCTGTTGAAAAATAACAGACTTACTGGCTGGATCACAAGGTGAAAATAAAAGAAAAGCCAAAAAATAAGACAGAATGCAGCGATCACATCCAAGAATTGGTAAGCTGCAATATAATAAATGCCTGCTTTTGGGTTTAATACTGTTAAAGCGGAGGTTCACCCTAAAAACAAGTACATACCATTCAATCCAGCATACTGCCGACATTTACAGTATGCTGTTTTTTTTTGGTTTACATACCATAGTATATGTATTCCCCCCCCCGGCTTCTGGGTAGTGAATCCCGCGGGAGTGGGCGTTCAATCACTAGTCTCTGAATAGGAACGCCCACTCCCGCGGGATTCACTACCCGGAAGCCGGGGGGGGGGGGGAATACCTATACTAGGGTATGTAAACCCGAAAAAAAAAAAAAAAAAAAAGCATACTGTACATGTCGGCAGTATGCTGGATTGAATGGTATATACTTGTTTTTAGGGTGAACCTCCGCTTTAATACCCGAGCATTAGAAACAAAGAGCGCACTCCAACTGTGTAATAAGAATAATGAACGCATACAGAAAATAATAAATATATGAGATTGTAAGCTCTAACGAGCAGGGCCCTTTGATTCTTAGTGTATTAAATTGTATTGTACTTTTATTTGTGTGCTCATAAACTTCTTTGAGAAAAAAATAATAAAAAATGAAATTGTATTGTAATTGTATTGTATGCCCCTATGCTGTAAAGTGCTGTGTAAACTGTTGGCGCTATTTAAATCCTGTATATTAATACAATTAGAAACCATATTATGGATCTACATCCCTTCCTAAAATGACAGCATTGATATCTTGACTAACACTGCTATGCTCGTATTTAACAGTAGAGGGCGCCTGATCCCATCGATAGACATACAAAGCTGTAAAGGCAGACAGCTCCAACACATTTCTACAATCCCTTGTAGAGCATAGAACATCTTCATGCATGAAAGCCACAATGTTGTCATCTAGCTCTGCTCTACAGATTTCCTCTAGCAAAGATTTTTGGTTAGTAACCAAGTCTGATCCTAAATGGGGTTACCAGTGAAATGATGTCTTTGCACACAAATGATTCTCATTCCAAGAACAGGCAATTGACAGCTGTTAGGACAGAAGCCTTATGCCACATACACACCATCACTTTATGTGATGAAAAAAAACGACACTTTCTGTGAAGTAAAAAATGACGTTTTTGAAACTTCAATTTTCAAAGACGAAGTTGCCTACACACCATCGTTTTTCTCACAATGTTCTTGCAAAGCGAGGTTACGTTCCACCACGTTTTACCATTGAAGCTTGCTTCATAAGTAGCTTCTGGGCATGCGTGGATGAAAAAACGTCTTAGAAAACGAAGTTTTTTGCTACACACGGTCAATTTCTGTGAAGTAAAAAGTGCACTTTTGAAAAACGACACATAAAATTGAAGCATGCTTGAATTTTTTTTGGTCGTTTTTTACAAGACATAAAATGACGTTTTCCCCCACACACAGTCAATTAAAGTGACGTTTTTGAAAACGTCATTTTTTTCCATCACATAAAGTGATGGTGTGTACGCGGCATTAGATGGAGCCATTGCACTCACCTCGCAGGACTTTGCCAGATGAACAGCATGAACACACTGCAAAAAGTGGCAGCATTATATGAGTGTATGTCATATTATATGTAACTCAGACACAAGGAAATTCTCCTACTCGTTTCCCATCTGTGTTTTCAGTAACAGAATTATTTTGCAGGTTGGGAGTGGAAACACGACCCGACTGATGTAAAGTTAAAGGATAATTCCAAACCTGGCCTGGGCAGGCATGTTAATACAGCGACGAAAAGGGATGATCGCCAAATCTTATTATTAAATAGCAATAATAAGCATCTTAATAAAACCAATCGATTAACTTTTCCATCAGCTGGGGTATCTTTTGGAATTTGCACACATAGGCCCGGATTCACGTAGAGCGGCGTACATTTGTGCGGGCGTAGCGCATCTCATATGCGCTACGCCGACGTAACATAGAGAGGCAAGAGCAGTATTCACTAAGCACTTGCTCCCTACGTTGCGCCGACGTAGCGTAAATTGGTCGGCGTAATTCAAAGTAGGAAGGAAGTGGGCGTGATCCATTTAAATGAAGTGTGACCCCATGCAAATGAAGGGCCGAACGAACGGCGCATAGGCGCGCATGCTAAGAATCACGTCGAATATACTCCTTAAGATATGACGGCTCAATGCCTACGACGTAACCTACGCCCAGCCCCATTCACGTACGACTTACGTAAACTACGTAAAATACGACGGCTGTTCCCTGGTCCATACCCTAACATGACTTACACATGCTTTATGAGGCTTAACTTTACGCCGGACGTACGCCTTACATAAACAGCGTAGATTACTGCGACGGGCGTAAGTACGTTCGTGAATCGGCGTATCTCGCTCATTTACATATTTAAAGCGTAAATCAATGGAAGTGCCCCTTGCGGCCAGCGTAAATATGCGCCCAAGATACGACGGCGTAGGAAACTTACGTCGGTCGTATGAAGCCAAAATTCAGGCGTATCTTACTTGCAGAATCAGGCGCATAGATACAACGGCGCATCCGTGCACTTAGGCGGCGTATCAGTAGATACGTCGGCGTAAGCGCTTTAAGAATCCGGGCCATAATGATTAAAGCTGGATACACACTATACAATTTTCTTCAGATATTTTCCTTTAGATTTACCAAAACCGTATAAAATGAGGTCAAACCTTAACAGTTTCAATTTGTATGCAATCAGGCAGGCCCTTGCACTACATGGTTTTGGTAAATCGAAAGCCTCGTACACACGATCGGACTTGTGTGATGGCAGGATGTTGTCGGATAATCCGACCGTTTGTATGCTCCATCGGACAATTGTTTTCGGATTTTCCAACAACAAATGTGGGATAGTATGCTTTAAGATTTTCCGACAACAAATGTGCGATGTCGGATTATCCAATTCTTTGTACACAAATTGGAAAAAAATCCAAAGTACAAACACGCATGCTCCGAACCAGTGCTAACCATAAGACAACATCAGCAGAAGTTGCCCAAAGGGTGGCGCTAAAGACCTGAAAAACAACTTAGATTTGTGTTTGTTGGCCAACAATTATTTGCCGTTTGTATGCAATACAAGTTCCTAGCCAACGCCCTTCGGACAAACGTCCTACGCTTTGTCTGCGGAAAATCCGATTGCGTGTACGAGGCTTAAAGGAAATCAAACAACAAAAGTTGTGTAGTGTGTATCCAGCTGAAGGCTTGGTTTACACCTGTTCGTTTTTTGGTGCTTGGTAGGTTTGCAGTTGTGCCATACTCTTTCCATTTTTGGATGATGGATTGAACGTGAGATGTTCAAAGCTTGGGATTTTTCTTTTTATAATCTAACCCTGCTTTAAACTTCTTCACAACTTTATCCCTGACCTGTCTGATGTGTTTCTTGGCCTTCATGATGTTGTTTGTTCACTAATGTTCTCTAACAAACCTCTGAGGGCTTCACAGAACAACTGTATTTATACCGAGATTCAATTACACATAGGTGATTAGGTACTAATTAGGTGACTTCTCAAGGCAATTGGTTCCACTAGATTTTAGTTAGGGGTATCTGAGTAAAGGGGGCTGAATACAAATGCACGCCACACTTTCCAGATATTTATTTGTAAAAAAAAAAAAATGAAAAGCAATTATCATTTTCCTTCCACTTCACAATTATGTGCCACTTTGTGTTGGTCTATCACATAAAATCCCAATAAAATACATTTGCGTTTTTGGTTGTAACATCACAAAATGTGGAAAATTTCAAGGGGTATGAATACTTTTTCAAGGCACTGTATTTGTCAGCCAAGGGCTGTTCTTAGAGCTTTGCCCACAGAGGGCATAAAAGAGAACTGCAAGAGTGCAGCAAAAAGATTCAAAATGACCCTTATTACAACATCCGCCTGGACAAAAGCTGTGACCAGTCCAATAAGGTGCCACCCTTACTACAGCCATGGCCAGCCTTGATGTTCCAGCACTACAAGTGTCACTACTTATCCTATTACAGTAATGCAATTACCGTTTACAGAAATGTATTATCTAAAATAATATATCATTTGTATTGTCATTCAATCAGTGACCATCATGCTGAGATAATTAGCAGTCACGCCATCACATGCATACATGACAAAGCTGGCATTCTCTATGACCCAAGGGACAAATGACCTAGAGAATAAAGTCAGCGATCCTACAACCAGTTCTGTGTATCCACTGTAATTATGTTCTCCCATTTCTGCTGTGTACAATACTACTATTATTCATGTGTATTCTGGTAATGTGGGGGTGACACATTTATATATAATGACCTCATGCACTCAGCCCCAGTGATCAATACTGAAACTATTGTAGCTTCAAAGACAAAGAAACCACAGCATGTTGGTTTTCCAACACTTACTAAGCACAATGCCAACCATCTTCTCTTGCCTCTGAAGAAAAACATCAACCAACCTAAGGCCTCATGAACACAGAGGAATGAGGACATACAATGTCAATTTTGGCAATATTTTTGCACTCAGGAGCTATAGATTATATTGTCAAAAGTATTGGGACACCTGCCCTTAGACACACATGGCATTTTTTGGCATCACTGTCTTAGGCCGCGTACACACGATCAGTCCATCCAATGAGAAAGGTCCGAAGGACCGTTGTCATCGGTTAACCGATGAAGCTGACTGATGGTCTGATGTGCCTACACACCATAGGTTAACCACTTGAGACCCGCGCTATTGACAAAAGACGTCAACAGCGCGGCTCTCAAGTGCCAAGTGGACGTCTTTGGACGTCATTTAAAGTGCATTACCCGCGCGCGCCTCTGGGGGGCGCGCAGCGGGTAAACACTGTCCCGGCGCATCACTGAAGAGCCGATGCGTGTACCTGGCGGCCGTGATGTCCGCCGGGTACACGCGATCGTCGGTAACACAGCAGGGACGTGGAGCTCTGTGTGTAAACACAGAGCTCCACGTGCTGTCAGAGGAGAGAGGAGACCGATCTGTGTCCCTTGTACATAGAGACACAGCATCGGTCACCTCCCCCAGTCACCCCCCTCCCCCCACACAGTTAGAACACACCCAGGATACACATTTAACCCCTTCCTCACCCCTAGTGTTAACCCCTTCCCTGCCAGTCACATTTATACAGTAATTAGTGCATTTTTATAGCACTGATCGCTGTATAAATGTGAATGGTCCCAAATTTGTGTCAAAAGAGTCAGATACGTCCGCCGCAATATCGCAGTCCCAATAAAAATCGCAAATCGCCGCCATTACTAGTAAAAAAAAAAAAAAAAATCATAATTCTGTTCCCCATTTTGTAGGTGCTATAACTTTTGCGCAAACCAGACGCTTATTGCGATTTTTTTTTTTTTTACAAAAATACGTATCGGCCTTAACTGAGAAAAAAACAGTTTTTTAAAAAAAAAATTGGGATATTTATTATAGCAACAAGTAAAAAATATATATATATTTTTTAAATTGTCGCTCTTTTTTTGTTTATAGCGCAAAAAATAAAAACCGCAGAGGTGATCAAATACCACCAAAATAAAGCTCTATTTGTGGGGAAAAAAGGACGTCAATTTTGTTTGGGAGCCACGTCGCACGACCGCGCAAATGTCAGTTAAAATGACGCAGTGCCGGAAGCTGAAATTTCGCCTGGGCACGAATGGGGTTTATGTGCCCAGTAAGCAAGTGGTTAAATAACCGATCGTGTCAGAACGCGGTGACGTAAAACACAACGACGTGCTGAGAAAAAAAAAAAGTTCAATGCTTCCAAGCATGCGTCGACTTGATTCTGAGCATGCGCGGGTTTTTAACCGATGCTTTTGCATACTAACGATCGGTTTTAACCTATCGGTTAGGCATCCATCGGTTCAATTTTAAAGCAAGTTCTCATTTTTTGACCGAAGGTTAACTGACCAATGGGGCCCACACACGATCGGTTTGGACCGATGAAAACGGTCCTTCAGTCCGTTTTCATCGGTTATGACGATCGTGTGTACGCGGCCTTGGTCTGTAGGGTTCAATATTGAGTTGGCCCACCATTTGCAGCTATAACAGCTTCAACTCTTCTAGGAAGGCTGTCCACAAGGTTTAGGAGTGTTTCTATGGCAGTGGTTCTCAACTCCTGTCCTCAGGACCTACCAACAGGCCAGGTTTGCAAGATAGCTGAAATATATCACAGGTGATATAATTTTCTGCTCAGTGATTGCAGTAATCTAGTCTGCATCTCCCCAAGGTAATTCTTAACTGGCCTGTTAGTGGGTCCTGAGGACAGGAGTTGAAAACCACTGGTCTATGGCAGAGTTTGACCATTCTTGCAGAAGCACATTTGTGAGGTCAAGCACTGATTTCGGACGAGAAGGCCTGGCTCACAGTCTCCACTCTAATTCAATCCAATGGTGTTCTATCAGGTTGAGGTCAGGACTCTCTGCAGACCAGTCATGTTCCTCCACCCCAAACTCACTCATCCATGTCTGTATGGACCCTGCTTTGTGCACTGGTGCTCAGTCATGTTGGAACAGGAAGGGGCAAAATCCAAACTGTTGCTATTGTCCAAAATGTCTTGGTATGTTGATACCTTAAGGCCTCGTACACACCACCGGATCTATCCGCTGCGATTTATCCGCGTCTCAGTTCCAGCGGATAGATCCGGTGGTGTGTACGTCCGAGCGGACATTTAACGGTGGAAAAAATTGCAGCCGACGGATTTCCAGCGGATAAAAATTTCTTAGCATGCTAAGAAATCTATCCGCTGGAATCCTGTCCAGCGGATTGATCCGGTGGTCTGTACAGACTCACCGGATCAATCCGTCCGCTCCTCTCCCTCGCATGCGTCGTAATGATTCGACGCATGCGTGGAAGTCTTTATCTTCCAGCGTCGCGCACGTCGCCGCGTCATCATCGCGGCGACGGCGCGACACGTCACCGCGGATGGATTCCGCGCGGATTTCGATCTGATGGTTAGTACAACCATCAGATCAAAATCCGCCAGAGGATTTATCTGCAGGAACGGTCCGGAGGACCGTTTCCAGCGGATAATCCTCTCGTGTGTACGGGGCCTAAGAGTTCCCTTCACTGGAACCAAGGGGCCAAGTGAAAATAACCCCATCACCAAATGATTTGGACCAGTGCACAAAGCAAGGTCCATAAAGGCATGGATGAACGAGTTTGGGGTGTAGGAACTTGACTGGTCCTGACCTCAACCCGATAGAATACCTTTGGGATGAATTAGAGCGGAGACAACGAGCCAGGTCTTTTTGTCCAACATCAGTGCCTAACCTCAAAAAAATTGGTGCTGGTGGAAAAATGGTCAAATATTCCCATAGACACACTCCTAAGCCTTGCGGACAGCCTTCCCAGAAGAGTTGAAGCTGGTATAGCTGCAGAGGGTGGGTCAACTCTATATTAAACCCTATGAACTAAAACTGGGATTCTATTAAAGTGTATGTGCGTGTAAAGGCAAGTGTCCCGATACTTTTGACAATATAGTGTATGTCGTACTTGCATAAACTCGCACACAAGCCTAAATCCATAAAATTGACTTTGCGCATCCAGGGATTTACAACCGTGCATGGGTTTATGTAAGTACAACATATCCCAGCGTCCAGATACTTAGTACTCTGGGCAACTGTAAGCTCAACTCCCTCCGCTACTCTCCCAGCAGTGACTTAACATCTCACCCCCTCCTTCAAGTAGGGGGTTCAACAACTCAGCCTCCCTCTGCTCTCCTCTGAGCACTCACCCAGGGGAGGAGAATATACCGAGTTCCAGAGCGATCCAATGAATTCAATTTAAGCTCTTCTGCTTTGAGGATGAATTTCCCCACAGTGTCTGCAGCTACAGTACAGAGCTTGTTGGGGACTTGTTTTAAAGTTCATTTACTGGTTAAGAATATGCAAATACTTGAATATCCACAGCCTGAATATCGTACAAGCCACCTTTGCATTCTCTCCTCATTCTAATAAGGCCTCTTGGCAAAGTTGAAATCCTTGTAACGTTTGAATGAGGGGTTCAAATGAAAGAATCTCCTTTTGTCAAAATGTATAGTTTAACCAAAATATGTCTTCAAGAATTTATCTGTAGGACTATTTATGTACATCAATGGTGTAAACAGCTGTGCCTGGTAGGAACAATTTCCATCATAAATCTGCATGCTGGGCTTAGATTGAGTGAAACAAACGCACTTGTCTGCTGTAAACGACATAGTTTGTGTATTGCTGAAAATGGCAGTTGTGAAACCAGTGTGATCACAGTGACACAAAGGACATTATTAGGTGACAAGGTGACATGGCGGACAAGGACACATTTTTATGACATCTCCACCAACCTGATGGCTCGCTGCCCTGGGTTGCACTCCGAGATAATTTAGACTTGGTGGTTTTGCTCGTTGCGCGTGGTATGACCGGAGACGGTGACGGGCTTTCACCCCGAATGCTAGACAGGTCCTGCATGCTGAAGCTCCTCAGTCTTTCTGACAGCGCCCCCTGTCCCTGGAAGAAGGGGGAAAAAACATTGCTTTAAAATTATAAATTTTTTCCTGTGCTGGCTTTTAAGTGCAAGTAAACATAAACCAAAAGTTAACGTAAGCAAAAGAGACACTAACTGCTCAGAGTTTTAATACAGAAGGTATAGAAGGAGCATTTTAAAAATTGAAATCTTAATTTTCAGTTTTAATAAAGAAATTATAAAACTATTAGGTAGTGTTGTTTTAAAATGTTCACATTTATATGTATTATTTATTAGTGTTACAATAAAATGTGGCATTTAATTGGATAACATATATTAAAGTAAAACTATAGACAAAACTTATTTGTTGTTTTTAATAAAGTGGAAAGGGATTAGAAATTATGTCAGTTTTTATTCCTGTCTGTGCCCCCATTAGGGAGATTCCCCCTCTCTATTGGTCCTGTTTACCATTATCATTGAAAGTGAACGTAAAAGAAAACTCCAAACTTTGGGTTGTCCCCAGAAATCTTATAACCATTCAGTTCAAATTCCCTTAAGTACACACGATCAGTCCATCCGATGAGAACGGTCCAAAGGACCGTTGTCATCGGTTAACCGATGAACCCAACTAAAGGTCCGTCGCGCCTACACACCATCGGTTAAAAAAACGATCGTGTCAGAACGCAGTGACGTAAAACACAAGGACGTGCTGAAAAAAAACGAAGTTCAATGCTTCCAAGCATGCGTCGACTTGATTCTGAGCATGCGTGGGTTTTTAACCGATGCTTTTGCATACTAACGATCGGTTTTGACCTGTCGGTTGCCAGTCCATCGGTTCAATTTTAAAGCAAGTTCTAAAATTTTGGACCGAAGGTTAAATAACCTATAGGGCCTACACACGATCGGTTTGGACTGATGAAAACGGTCCTTCAGACCGTTCTCCTCTGGCGATCCTATTGTGTGTACGCGGCCTTAAAGTGTTACTAAACCCACAACAGTAAAATCGGTCTATATATGTAGTAAAGCATCCTTGGTATATTTACTGTGGAACCTAAGGGGTTAATTTTCTACATTGTGTAAAAAGTCTGTTCGATACTGTCTTCTCTGATCCTTCCCATCTTCCACTGTCTCCAAAAAATAACCCGATAATTACAGAGCCAGGGGACAGGCTGCACATGCTCAGATTCGTGTGTATTGAGTTTTATTTTTCTTGGGAGAGTGCATGTGATCAGCACAGGACCAATCAGCACTGTTCAGACAGAGGGTCAGGGGTCCTGCATTCTCATTGGACAATCGTGGGAGAGTGAAAGCTCCTCCTACAATCTTTAACCAGAGACTCATAGAAATCACAAGACTGCTCTAACTGCTAATGAGAAAGGGTATTTAGCAGTTTATATTTACTAAAATAATTGCATCTTCAAGGTCCAGTGTACTATGGGAGACCAGATATAGTGAATGCAGAGTCCTGGGTTTAGTAACACTTTAACTTTCAGGGATTTCCTTTCACTTCCTGTTAGGTTATGGGACTAATCGATATACAACTGTCACATGACCCAGCTTTTTCCCAGCCTGTCTGCAGGGAAACATCAGCAGGAGGAGCTTCTAGTCCTCTGCTGCCGGTCACATGTTCAAAAAAAAAAACTGCCTTTGGAATACAGAGTAAAAATACATAATTAATATTAATTTACTGTTTTAAATTGTCATACAAATGTATATTTGAAATCCAGTCTTTCTTATTTTTTTGGTAACAACATGGTGTGGGCGGATGTATGTCAGTCACAGGCTGTGTCACGACCCCTCCAGCCTGTGTCTTAGAATAAGAGGAGGGTGAAGCTTCCATTAATCTACATGTAATATCCCACCCCTATTGTATTAAGTTGGTTAGTGGGCATTGAAGAGGAGCAGGGAGAAAATGGGCTGTCATTTACCAGAGTAAATACACCCACATGTGTGACTCACTTGGATAACATCTATTAAAGTATAACTAAAGGCAAAACTTTTTTGTTGTTTTTGATAAGAGTGGAGAGGGATTAGAACACCTGTCAGTTTGTATTGCTGTCTGTGTCCCCATTAGGGAAATCCACCCTCTCTATCTGTCCTGTTTACCATTCTCATTGAAAGTAAAAGAAAACCCCACATTTTGGGTTGTCCCGTGAAAAGTAATAAACGGGAAATCTTCAAACCATATAATTCAAATTTCTTTAATTCTCAGGGATTTCCTCTCACTTCCTGTTTGGCTATGGGACAGGAAGTGAAGTAAAATCTTCACAATGAGACACAGATGACGGGAAAAAAAAATCTGACAGGGGTTACAACCCTCTATTGCTCTATAAAAAAATGAGAAAAAAATTGCCTATAGTTCTACTTTAAGCCAAGGTGTTCAGTTTGGTTATATAACACTCCTACAATATAAATTACTAGGGGTGCACCGAAATGGAAATTTTGGAACCGAAACGAAACCGAAATAAAAAAAAAATTCAGTCCGAAACCGAAACCGAAACCGAAAATTACTTTTCTTTTTTTCCCCCCTATTTCAATTTTTTTTTTAAATAATTGTATAAATTGCATAAATTAATGGTGTTATATAAGTACCTGTAATCAATCTGACCGAGACAAACACCACAAACCCCTTTAATCTGTGATACTTGTGTGAGAATATGCGTGGACTTGGAGTAAATACTGCCACTCCTGTTGACAAGCAGTGGGAGTATTAGTTCATTCAGATCACAATGATCTTAGATGTCTGTGTGTACTGCAGGAGATGGGGAGATGTGTGGTGTGTATACACATAGTATATAGATGAGGTGTATATAGATGGGGAGATGTGTGGTGTGTATACACATAGTATATAATATACTATGTGTATACACACACCACACATCTCCCCATCTATATACACCTCATCTATATACTGTATATAGATGAGGTGTATATAGATGGGGAGATGTATACACATAGTATATAGATGAGGTGTATATAGATGGGGAGATGTGAGATATAGAGTCTCTCTCCGGTGCAGTGTGTAGTCCCCAGTCACTAGTTGCAGCTCAGTAGTAGCAGGCAGTGCTCAGTAGGAGGATGGTGTGAGGCTCCCCTCTCTCTCTCTTTCTCTTCTCTGCTCTCCCCCTCTGTCTCTCTCCTCTCCTCTCCTCTCTGTCTGTCTCCCCGTCTCTCTCCCGGGTCTCAGTGCCGGATGGTGTGCAGGATTCCCCGGGCAGGGGATGCGATCTGCCCGGGTTTAGTGGCTCAGCGGTCGCCGCGATGATCCGGATCTTCCCCGACTTCAGTGTGCGGGTGACGGCAGCTACGGGGGCTGGCGGGGCTCCTCCCGAGCCCGGGGCGGCCAAGAGCGGGGGAGCCACCCGCTCAATGTGCCCGGGGTCAGCTCGTACCAGCAGCGGTGAGTGCGGACTGTGTATGCCATCCATCCCTCCATACTTCTTCTATGGGCTCCCCCCCCACCACCAGTGACTGGCTGCGACGTCACGACGCCGACGCTGGCAGTGGCAGAGCAGGGGAAACAGGAAATGAGCCGTACGGACGGTAATTAAGTCCGGCTCTGAGGTGGTTTTATATCGGCGATTATTTCTGTTTCGGCATGACCCCAAAATCACGATTTTCGGCCGATATGTATCGGCACCGATATATCGGTGCACCCCTATAAATTACACACATAAAATATGAAACCCCACGCCTAGGGGTGTATTTATGACAAATGCTATTCTTCCTGAGATAATACATGTACATTTTTTTTGTGCACATGGTGGGAAAACAAATGTTTTATTCTATTTTCTCTCCAGGTCAAGTGTTTTCATTCAGAGACCTTTCACACTGCCAGCGCACGAAAAACGCTGGTAAAGCGCCGCTAAAACTAGCAACGCTTTACCAGCATTTTTGCGGGGCACTTTTAACCCCCCGTTAGTCGCCAAATAAAGGGTTAAAAGCCCACACAAAGCGCCGCTGCCAAGGTACTTTGCAGGTGCTTTCCATTGATTTCAATGGGAAGGGGCGCTTTAGGAGCAGTGTCAGGAGGCCCTGTGCCAAGGGGAGGCACCTTGCTCCACTTCGTAACTAGGGTTGCAGGGCACCTAGAAAGATGTCTTTGTCCCATGGGGAACTGAGTAATGTAAAAAAAAAAAAAAACACAGTGATCATTCTTCTTTAAATATAAAATATTAAACTTTTATAAATGAGAAGCGTAGGGTTTTCTATTTTCGAATGTCAGAAGGTCTGGCTGCAGAGACAAAATGTGGGTGCAGCTACAGTGAAGAATTACAGATGTGCAAGAAATATGCAGGCTGTGAGAAGAATATGACAAGGCTTAGATTCCCTGAAATCATGTTTGGATATAACTAGGATACCGGAGAAAAT
Organism: Rana temporaria; assembly: GCF_905171775.1. NCBI lineage: Eukaryota > Metazoa > Chordata > Amphibia > Anura > Ranidae > Rana > Rana temporaria. Next base: position 610,990,057 of record NC_053489.1, read on the forward strand.
TATGCCAGATGAAAGAGAAGATGACAACACTACCATTAATGTACTGCAGTGTCTCATCACGAGATTCTGCTAAATAAACAGTCAGATACAGCACTGTACTAATACAGGCGAGTCCCAAATGTACTCTCTATAAACAAACAAGTCCCCGGTGTTTATTTCATCCCAACAAATGCATTGCTCAAGTGTACACTATGAAGTTGATTTACTAAAGGAAAATAGACACTTTGCAAGTATAGTTGCTCCAATACTTTGAACTCCAGTTTCTTTGTTACAGACCTTTGGGCGGTCACGTGAGTGGTATTTTAAAATAAGTAACATAAACTAGGGCACATACTTTATTATAACACGTTGGATTATAGGAAAAAAACAATAATTTGTGCAGCATGGGAGAAGGAGTGGGCACTGACACAGCTGACAGGTAGGCAGGGAGGGAGGAGAGGGGACAGAGGAGGGCTGCGGATGACGGAGGAATGTAACCTGACCACAGTGTCAGGGCTCAGCAGCCATGATAAACCGTGGTCATTTTACAGGGGGAAGGGCAAAACCAGGCAGGATCAACCAGGTATTTCAGGCGATACGGGGGGGGGGGGGCGGCAAATTACACAGCACAAGCACTGTGCTGTATAAATACTGTATGCTTTAAGGGAACAGGGTCCATTTTTCTTTTTTTTTAGGGCTACAAAAAAATGTTCACCGAGGACTAATTATTCCTCCATCTGCTATTCTGGAGGATACCAAGTATTAGTGTAACAAGAAACTGCCTGTTTTGTAATACTGAGTGATATAATGAGACTGTTGTTTTTAAATATATATTTGCACACAAAAATTTGACCCCCTGCAGATTTTGTAAAAAATGAAGGGTCTATCATTTTTATTATAGAGGTATTTTAAATCATAGAGACACAATGTCAACAAACAAATCCAGAAAAATTATACAAATGTTATAAATCGAGTTGCAGTTCAGTGAGTAAAATAAGTATTTAACCCCATACCAACCAACAATAATTCTGTCTCCCACAGACTGGCTTTAGTATGTGCTCATGTGGTACACAGATTAGTCCTGTCATTTTAAAGCAGGCCATACACGGTCGAATTTCAAACAAATTTTCTTTTCAAAATCAGAAAGTTCGTTTTTTTTCGTGATCCGATAATGCCACCATTGATTTTCGAAATTCCGCCGACAAAATATTCATGTTGCCGGGAATATTCTTTTCTCCCTGGGAATATTAGTTTCTCTCCAGGAATATTCGTTTCCTGACTGGCTCCATGGCAGCATACGTGTGGGTTAGCCCCGCCTCCATAACTACCCAATAGGACCCCTCCCCTATAAATCTTAGCTGTGGGCTCTCAGCCTTGTTCCTTTTTTGTCCTCCTCCGTAGGACCATGTGTTTGGTTCTTCTACCCAAAAAAAAAAAAAAAAAAATATATATATAACATATACACAACTCATCCCTTGATCAAGCTCGGCCAATGAATTCTCCAATAAGCCTTGTCTGTTAAGCAGGGTATGGAATGCATGGAATAGCGCTGAAGTTATGGAGTCTATTGCGCAAGAGTGGTATGCCTAGCGGTGCAGGTAGCCTTCTTTTATCTAAAGACCGGTGTGTGTCCCTGGCCGAACGGATCATGGTGGTGATGGTGAGCAGTATCGTTTCTTTTTTCATGGCAGCAGTGTTTATGTTTGTGGTTTGTTTTTCCTTGTTTGTTAAAGTCTTACTTGCCCTGTGAGCGTCTGGTTCCCTTGCGTTCCAGCCGCCGCTCCCTCTGACTTCCGGGTTCTGTCTGCGTTCTACACAGACAGACCAGGACTGAAAGCGAGGCCTGGCTCACACGCGAGCGAGGCCTGGCTAGCGCATGCGCGAGACTCGACTCGCGCATGCGCACTGGTTACGGCTGACGCGGTCATGGCGTCATACGCCCAGCCTTTAAAACAGAGCGAGAGACATGTGTACACCGGGGGCGTGCGTTCGTACGGCGGTTCCCGGTGTACTGTCCTGTCCACATCTAGGTAAGTGTTCTGGTGCGGTTTTTGGACTAAAAACCTTCCTCATGTTTCTACTTGACAACTTGTCACTTTCCTGTTACAGTGTCTATCCAAGGCTACATGGACATCTCTTTGCCTCTCAGTGGCCAGCCCTCCCTCAACAGGTATGGCTAAGGGGAAAACTATGTTTTCTGCACCTGCTGGGGGGGAAGAGAGTGGAGTATAGGGACATAGTGTGACTATTTGTGTTTCTTCTTCTCTTTATCTCAGCCCTTCTAGGTCTGACCAGCAGCATAATGAGTCCCACGGTCACAGCAGGTCTTCTAGGTCACATCACCGGCACTCATCCTCCAGACACCATAGTTCATCCAGAACGGGTCATGCTAGTAGGAGTACTCCTCATCTCTCCCCCCATGATGAAAGATTGGAAAATTCTTGCTGGGGGGTGCAAGGCTTCGTTATCTATTAACAAATCCCTTTGTGATCATTGTTTCTCTAAAGTAGCCAATGAAAGGGGAGGTGTAGATAAGCACCTGGAAGCTCTTGTCAAAAGGGTCGTGGATAAATCCCTGCAGGAGAGAGATACTATAATACAGCAGGACTCTCCTATAGACCCAATGATTCCCTTATTGGATCAGGGACATTTACATGAGGTCTTCGCAGCCACTCAGGCCAGCCAGTCGGCTGCTTCTCCTTCAGAAAGTGGTTCAGAATTGGAGGATACAGTAATAGGCTTTGATTATGCCTTAGTCCCTGCCTTAGTGAAAGCTATTAAGGAAACCCTGAATTTGGAGGATCCAGCTACTTCCCCCCCTAAACAGAGAAAACTCTTTAAACAGCTCAACAAGGAGCGACATTATTTCCCGTTTATTACGGAGATAGGCGCCATTATTTCCAATGAGTGGAGTAAACCTGATAAAAAAGGCTCTATGCAGTCGAAGATAACAAAATTATATCCCTTCAAACAAGAAGACGTGACCCATCTTGAAGCTGCCCCGTCAGTGGACGCAGCGTTGATGCGTTTGGTGAAGTATGTGACCCTTCCCTTGGAAGATACAGTTTCTTTTAAAGATCCTTTGGAAAGACGGATCGATTCGGACCTAAAGAGAATCTACTTGACAGCAGGGTCCGCTTGTAAACCCATTCTGGCTATAGCAGCTGCCTCAAAAGCCTTAGAAGCCTGGTCTGACAGTGTTAATGATTCCTTGAGAAGCATTTCTGAGGACACAGCTAAGAACTCTCCTATCCAGGAAATTAGGCTAGCGTCCGCTTTCTTGGGGGAGGCCTCTATTGATATTACTCGCCTAGTGGCCAGGGTGATGTTGTCGGCAGTCACTGCCCGCCGTGCTTTGTGGCTCCGTCCATGGTCTGCGGATGCAGCCTCAAAGCAGGCTTGGTGCCGTATTCCCTTTGAGGGCGGGTCCCTCTTTGGCAATAAACTCGATAGTGCCATCTCTCGGGCCACGGGAGGTAAGTCAGGGTTTCTCCCTCAAGACAGGCGTTTACAGAATCAAAAACGCACCTTCTTCAGACCACAGAATACAGATCGCTGGAGGGATGCACGCAACTATAGACCCGGTCGTGAATTCTCTAGACCATGGAGGTCCAGACAACCTCCCTTTAAGAAGCAAACTAAAGGCACTACTTCTAACAGCCAGGAATCTACGAAGTCTTTTTGAGGTTGGGCCCGCCCAAGCATTTCAGGTGGGGGCTCGCCTTTCCCACTTTCGGCATGTTTGGGCGGCCTCTATTCAGGACTTCTGGACCATCAAGACGGTCTCGTCGGGGCACACTTGGATCTTCAACAGCGTCCCCAGGCTCAGGTTTGTTCCCACGAACCTTCCAGGCACAGAAGAGAAAAGACAAATCCTTTTGGCCTACGTGAACTCTTTATTAATTCAAGGCGCAGCTGTCAGTGTACCAAGAACAGAACGAGGCGAAGGCATGTATTCCCCTTTATTTCTAGTGCAGAAAAAGAACGGTACTTGGAGACCAGTAATAGACCTAACTCATCTCAACCGGTTTATTCGGAAAGAAAAATTCAAGATGGAATCTCTGTTAACCATCCAACAGTCGATCCATCCAGGGGATTGGTTAGTGTCAATAGATTTGAAAGATGCTTATTTTCATGTTCCGGTGGCAATAGGTTTTCAAAAATACCTCCGCTTCTCGGTAGGCGACCAGCACCTACAGTTCACCTGCCTACCCTTTGGCCTCACGACCTCACCCCGGGTGTTCTCCAAGGTCCTGCTAGCTGTCGTAGCCCTTCTGCGGGTGAAAGGAGTTCGTCTTCATCATTATTTAGACGATCTATTGCTACTAGCCCAAGACAGAAATCAACTGATAGAACAGAGAGATCTAGTAATTACCACTCTGCAAGAGTTTGGATGGCTAATAAATGTGGAGAAAAGTCATCTAGTCCCATCACAGACCCTAGTGTTTTTGGGTGCCCTCTTCAACACATCAATAGGCACCATCTCATTACCGGAGGAAAAAGTTACCACGATCAGAGGCAGGATCCGCAGAGCATTCGCTGCTCCTCAGCTATCTGCCCTTCATTGTCTGAAGTTAATCGGTACCATGTCAGCCACAATTCCAATGGTGAAATGGGCCCAGTGGCATACTCGTCCATTCCAGAAAGGATTTCTCCAACAATGGGTCTCCTCCAGGAAGAGTCAGCGCATCACGATCACTCAATCTATGAGAGGATCTCTTCTATGGTGGCTTCAGGGGAAGAATCTCCGCAACTGCCATTCAATTCGTCCCATCACTTGGGTTACAATAACATCAGATGCCAGCAATCTGGGCTGGGGCGCCCATTGCCTTTCAGAGATAGCTCAAGGCAGATGGAGCACACCCTCTCACGGAATTGTTTCCAACATACTGGAACTACGAGCCGCCTTTCAAGCACTCCTGTCCTTCAGCCATATATTAACAAAATGTTCAGTGATGCTCAGGCTGGACAATACGACTGCAGTGGCCTACATAAGGAAACAGGGTGGAACTCGCAGTTGGACCCTACTTCGAGAAGTAGAACCAATTATGAACTGGGCCCAGAAGAATCTGGCCAACATCTCGGCAGTATACATTCCGGGGATTCAGAATGTTCAAGCGGACTTCTTATCTCGAGTCCAGTTGGACAACAACGAATGGTGCCTACACACAGATGTGTTCAATTGGCTTCTAACCTTGGGAATATCCCCAGAAGTGGATCTATTTGCGTCCCCGCGCAACCACAAGTTGATGAAGTATTATGCGAGGGGCAGGGATCCCCAAGCCTATGGGATAGACGCTCTCACAGATCAATGGAGATTTCAAAAAGCTTACACCTTTCCACCAGTCCCTGTGATCTTTCGGTTCCTTCACCGGCTCAAATCAGAGAATGCGGAAATCCTCGCAGTGATCCCCTTTTGGCCAAACAGGCCCTGGTTCTCTCTCCTATCGCTCCTCAGCTATCGGGACCCAATTCCTCTCCCCCCCAAACCAGATCTTCTCTCCCAAGGCTCAATATGGCACCCATGTCCAGCTCGTCTGCACCTCAGGGCGTGGTTCTTGAGAGGGGAAGGCTTAAAGCACTAGGTTGTCCAGAAGAAGTCATGTCAACCCTGCTTAACGCCAGAAGAAATAGTACTAACAGAGTGTATGAACGTATTTGGTCAAAATTTTCAGACCATATGTCGTCGAGGTCCAACCCTCCTAGCTCTCCAGAGGTTCAAGATATCCTTAGCTTCCTACAGACGGGCTTGGTCTTACCTTTAGCAGTCAGTTCTCTCCGAGTGCAAGTCTCAGCCATCTCTGCGTTTACAGGGATCTCTTGGGCTAACCATTCCCTGGTTCGCCAGTTTTTCAAAGGTGCCATTCGGCTCAGGCCCCAAAGAAAACCGAGGTTCCCCAAATGGGATCTACCTCTTGTTCTGGACTATCTTACCTCGATCAGCTCTAATCCGGATAAACCTCTTTCAGCTAGAGACCTTACTCTCAAAACCATCTTTTTAGTTGCAGTCACTTCAGCTAAGAGGATCTCCGACATAAGAAATCTGGGTTCAAAAGAACCATTCCTGACCTTCTTTCCTGACAGAGCAGTATTAATTCCTATGCTGGGCTCAAATCCTAAAGTGACATCCATTTTTCATGAAAATCAGGAAATTGTCCTGCCCACCTTTGGGTTGTCTGAAGATCAAAGTGTTCATCCCCTTGATGTAGGACGCACATTAAATCTATATCTAGAAATGACAAGTTCTTTCAGGCAAACAGACTTTCTTTTCGTCCTTCTCCATGGGAAGAATAGAGGGAAGCGGGCATCAATCAGATCCATCTCAACTTGGATAGTTCAGACCATCCAGAGGGCATATAAGGAGAAGGGCCTGGCTCCTCCAGAGGCAGTAACTGCACATTCAACTAGGAGCATCTCGACTTCTTGGGCAGCCTCACGACATGTCGCACCTGAAGTTATATGCAGAGCGGCTTCGTGGTCTTCAATTAATACCTTTGTCTCTCACTACTGTATTGAACCGGCTGCTTTGTCTTCCTTAAATTTTGGTTTACAAGTGCTGTCGGTGGACAGTGTTAAATAAATTTATGTTCTCAGCATTTTTGCCCACCCGGGTTTCTTTTTGTGAGTTATTTCCCACACGTATGCTGCCATGGAGCCAGTCAGGAAAAAGGAAAATTTATTACCAAATACTTACCGTAATTTTCCTTTCCTGATAGGCTCCATGGCAGCAGGAGTCCCTCCCAAAATGCGTGGAGTAGGATAGTTACGGAACAAGGCTGAGAGCCCACAGCTAAGATTTATAGGGGAGGGGTCCTATTGGGTAGTTATGGAGGCGGGGCTAACCCACACGTATGCTGCCATGGAGCCTATCAGGAAAGGAAAATTACGGTAAGTATTTGGTAATAAATTTTCCTTTTTCTCTCCAGGAATATTCTTTTCTCTCCGGGAATATTCTTTTCTTGCACATGCGCGTTTTTTTTTCTATTACATTTCTCGCATTATTCTCCCATCATTGATAAGAAAATCGTTTGTTTTTCAAAAAATGTCCAACATGTCGGATTTCTCAAATCGGTTGTTGCTGCAGCCCACTAACAGTGCGAAATTCGTACGAAAATTCTTTGATACGATTTTCGAAAGAAAATTCTTTCGAAATTCGAACCGTGTATGGCCGCCTTAAGAAGGTGTTCCTAACGACAACTCGTTATGTGTATAAAAGTGACCTGTCCACAGAATCTCTTTCTTCCATTCAAACCTCACCATCATGAGGAAGACCAAAGAGCTGTCAAAGGACATCAGGGACAACATTGAAGACCTTCACAAGTCTGGAATAGATTACAAGACCATCAGCAAGAAGCTTGGTGAGAAGGAGACAACCGTTTGAGCGATTATTTACAAATGGAAAAAATACAAAATAACCATCAATCGCCCTCGGTCTGGAGCTCCATGCAAGATTTCGCTAATGAGGTAAGAATGATCTCCAGAAAAGTGAGGGATCAGCCCAGAACTACACGGGAGGAGCTTGTGAATGATCTCACGGCAGTTGGGACCGCAGTCACCAAACAAACCATTGGTAACACGATACACCGCCATGGATTAAAATGCTGCAGTGCCCGCAAGGTCCCCCTCCTCAAGAAGGTACATGTACAGGCCCGTCGGAAGTTTGCCATTGAACATCTAAATCAGGAGTAGGCAACATTATAGAGGTGGCGATCTACCTGAACAACATGGGAGAAGTCAAAGATCACCAGGAACAATGTAACCTCCTCACATTTTTAAACCTCTAATTGCCGTACTACCAAGTCACAATCGCATGCATTGCACAGGAATCATGGGTTAAAATCAGGTGGTGAGGAGGCAACATATTTTCAGAAAGTGCACCAAACCCACAGGATGATAATAGAGATCTATGGCTAAGTACAGCTAACCTGCAGGAAAGCTGCAGGTACACTGCGTCCGTGGTGTGGGCAAACCGCAGCACATCAGTGTGAAAGCAACCCTGTACTATAATGCCCGGTGTATTACTTCACCCGGACCTGAAGATCTCTTCTTTCCTGCTGTTATACTTACCTCCACTGTGCAGTTCTTCTGGGGTCCCTCGGCGGCTGTCTCTGGTCCTCCCCGCAAGAACTCACCACAGTCATGCGAGAGCTCGCATGGTGATGAGTCCTTGCGGGCACGCTCCCGTGATACAGCGAGTGGCCATCACTGTATCACTCGGCCCAGCCCCTCAGCGCGCCGCATCACTGGATGTGATTGACAGCAGTTCCAGCCAATGGCTGCGCTGCTCTCAATCCATCCGCTCTAGCCAATCAGCGGCGAAGAGGATCTCGAGACCGAGCGCGGGACTTTCGAGGGGTCGGGTAAGTAAAACAGGGACTCGGGGGGCGGCATCATCAGATGTTTTTTCACCTTAATGCATAGATTGCATTAAGGTGAATTTTTTTTTTCCTTTACAACTCCTTTAATGGAATACTCCATTAGATGCCATACTCTAGCCAGTGGGGAATGATTACATTTTCTGTGTGTGGGAGTTCATTCATTCAGGAACCCCAGTGGGGAATGATGGAACTGCATGTGTGTGGGAGTTCATTCATTCTGGCACCCCAGTGGGGAATGATGGCACTGCATGTGTGTGGGAGTTCATTCATTCAGGAACCCCAGTGGGGAATGATGGCACTGCATGTGTGTGGGAGTTCATTAATTCCAGCACCATGGTTTTCGGAGAATGTACACTTAGCTGCGTAGGTGTATCATGAACAATCAGGTACGTTTGTTATATTACATAGCATGTCTCTTCTGAAATAAAGAGCCTACCTGCTTACAATTTTTGTTCTTTACAGAGCCCAGCCAATTTAAGGCCCAGTACTAATAATTACACACAATACCACTGTCTCTGGGGATGCCGCTGGCCAAGGAATCAGATTCGGGGTCTAGGGATGCATATGGACAAGGCATCATGTCAGCCAGGAGACTTTTTCCAGTTGCCATAGGGACCAGGATTTGTTCAGACTCAATTTAAAATATAAAAACATAAGATGCCCGGCCATGTCACACCAACAAATTTGTAGTTGCCACAAATCTCACTATTAACTTCTGTGCCATATTGTACTTTAGGGTAAATGGCTCAGTAAAAATATACTGTCCTTGTAGCTGACTTCAAAGGACAAAGTCTATTGCTAACCATATGAGCTACAAATCGCTGCAATTGCTGAGATAAACCTGTCATTGGCTGCAATAATTTTTTCCTAGCACCAAAATGCTAATGAGAGAGATTATCTAGCTGCTACAAATCACTGCTAGAAAATGTCTTCTGTGACAAAGCTCATACAGGGCTTCACTTGCCAACCACCACGCACTATAGTTTTACTGCTACAGTGCAGACCAGCTGCACATCATCACATATATACGTGATTTTGCCTTTTCCAGGTAGGGGATGCGTGCGCCCGCCCGCCTGCCCACCAAACTGTGCCGTCATTGGTTCCAGCACATGCCAATCACTGGTTCCCAGCCAATAATTTATGGCCAAGACCCACCGATCATCAGAGAGAGTGACAGGAGAGAGCTTTGTGTATCTATACAACACAAATCTCTCTTCTAACAGGGGAGCAGGAAATAAAAACCGGCACATCTCTTAGTAAAAGCAGCACACAGTAAACACTTTACACACAGTTAGGCACACATTTAACCCTTTTGATTGCCCTAAATGTTAACCCCTTCCTAGCCAGTGTCATTAGTACAGTGACAGTGTACAGTATTAGCACTGATCACTGCATTTGTTTTACTGGAGGTGTCAATGGCAATTTGTGAGTTCCCCCTAGTTATAAGTCGCTAATTAGTAGTATATAAAAAAACTTCGAAATTCCAGTATATACTGTATACCATAGTTTGTAGGCGGTATAAGTTTCACACAAATCAATCAATAAACACTTATTGTGATTTCTTTATAATTTTTTTATCAAAAACATGTAGCAGAATCCATTTTGGGCAAGATTTATGAAGAAATTAGTTTTTCTTTTTTTTATTGGATGTGCTTTACGCCAGAGAGTAAAAAATATGGCGGGACACTTTTTTGGGACCATTGACATTTATACAGCGATCAGCGCTAAAAAATAGCCACTGATTACTGTATAAATGTCACTGGCAGGGAACAGGGGTTAACACTAGGGGGTGATTAAGGGGTTGTAAACCCTTGTGTTTTTTTACCTTAATGCATTATTTACCTATGCATTAAGGTGAAAAAACACCTTGCAACCTCCTGTCCCCCAGCCCCCGTTTTACTTACCTGGCCCCAAACTTTCTGTGGGCGCGATCCCGCATCGCTCTCCCCACGGCTTCTCTGCTCTTCATTGGATGGATTGATAGCAGCGCAGCAGCCAGGCGGCAGGGCCGAGTCATACACTCTGCGGCTATGTACGCCAAGTGTATGACACGGAACGCAGCCGCAAGGTAACCTCCTTGGGAAAGAGCTTCCCAGAGGGGGTTAGCCATTGCGGGGAGGAGTCGCGAGAGCCGCCGTGGAACCCCAGAAGAAGAGGATCGTGGCCAAACGAACTGCACAGTGGAGGTAAGTATGACATGTTTGTTATTTTTATTTTTTTAAACGTGAACCTTTAATATCACTTTAAGTGCTCCCTAGGAAGGTGTTTCTAACTGTGGGGGCAGTGTAGTAACAGGAGGAGGGGAGAGATCGCTGTTCCTAATCACTAGGAAAAGCAGATCTCTCTCTCCTCCCCGTCAGAACAGAAATACGTGTTTATTCTGTGGAGCGATCATGGGTGGCCAGCAGACATCAAGTCCGTCGGACCCGGTGACTGGCTCTCCTGCTGGCCAATGGGAGCATAAAAGCGAGGTCAAACGCCGACATACACCTACGGCGATCCGCGGGATCATGCCACCTTGCCGCAGTACTATGATGGCGGCTGGTCGGCAAACGGTTAAAGAAGAAATTGGATATTCTAGCTGCGATAAAATGACACCGGTATTATGAACTTGTAAAGCAAGAGTGGTGATAACAATTATTGTAGAAAAACTTCCCCAGTGAAGGAGACCAGAGAAACAAGAAGCTTGTAGGTGAGTCAATCCACTGTCAGTCTATCAACTGAAATGCTGATTTGCACGGAGTTGACAGCAATCAAAAACATATCTAAATAAAATATAGGTGAATTGTGACATTCCAAATTACTGACATGTTCAAAATACTCTCACTTCTCAGAAGCACATATTAAATTAATGTGTCACATATTCATTATTGCAAGCAATGTTACAAGTGTAGTGGTCAGTGTTAGCTCTATAAAGGTGCACTTCAATCCAACTAAAAAAGTTGGTCATACAGTGGAACCTTGGATTATGAGTTTCCCCATAGAAGTTAATGGAAACAAAGATAATTTGTTCCGCATTGACTTCTATTGCATGCAATACCGCATGTGGCCAGAGGTGGGGGGGGTGACGGAGACACTCGGTAATACTCGGAGACCGTTCAGATGCAGTCGGTAACACTCTGAAAGGCTTGGAAACACTCAGTAACTGAGTATTTCAGAATGGCTCAGAGTGTCACTGGCGCCCCCTGCAACGCTGGCCAAATGCAGTACTGCACACCACAGAGGCTTGAATCCTGCTTGTTTTGTGAGAAAACACTCGTAAGCTGAGTCAGGATTTTGAAAACAAAAAAGCTTGTATTGCGAAACGTTTGTTAACTGCGTTACTTGCCATCTGAGTTTCCACTGTATAACATCTCTCACTGCTTGTGTAGTAGAGATTCAGAGCAAAGAGTTGGCTCCGTAGCAGGAGCAGAGATAAGTGAACTGGAGGTAACTTACTAGAGTTGAGCGCAGTAAAAACAGAACAGAGACATTGTTCAATAAAAAAAGCATTGGTTTGAGCAAGTTTAGAGGTGGGGATAGCAAACATGGAGTGCTAACATTCCCTACTGTGTACTTTTTAAACAGCTTTTTTTCTTTTTCCTTTCTGCTAATTAAGGGGAGGGTTTAATTGTTCACAGGTGTGTGTTTGTTCACAGGTCTTCACGTGTGAGTATAAAGTGGCTGTACAAGCTCCCAGAGGAGCTGGCTCCCAATGATGGTGGCTTCACATGTGGACTCTCTGATCAGAAGTGCATTCTTTGATCAAAAGTGCCTGAGTTAAAAACCAGGAGTTTGAAACAGGAGGTAAGACAGGAGTCTTCATTATTTTTTTTCAATCACTGATCCAGAACAAGCTTGCAGCTAATAAAGTTGGAACTCTTGCTATATAGATTCAGCGGTGCAGCAGACGCTCTCATCTTAGTCTGCTCGCCCCAGGGATAGTGAGAGCAGGACGCTCTCAAACGAGTCGGCTCTCCCCAGGGATAGTGCAGCCAGGCAGGGTCCTCCCAGCTCTCAGGTGCTGCAGACACAGCTCAAAAAAACAGGACTAAGACAATCCCCCCACCCCCACACCACCCTAGCCAATTGATCCAGGGTTGCACCGATCGCCGATAAGGGGTCAGGAAGGATTTTTTTCCCCCGATCGCTGCAGATTGGCACAGCCCGCCTGGGGTTTTTCGCCTTCCTCTGGACCAATCGGGGAGAGAAGACTCAACGAGTGACGGCTCACTTGGACAGTCTTCCACCCATCACGTCCGGCGTCTCGCGGCTCTTCCCGCATCCGCGCCAGACCAGGCCTCATTCGCGGCCGCCGCAATTAGGAAAGACTGACGACAATGTGACTGGCGACAATGGCTAATCTGCGATACTCTGCGGACTCTATTCGGGGTCTGAGACAATTCGCAACAGCATTACCAGCCGTCACCAAAAAGGCCTTAAAAATAGAGCAACTTTTGAGATTCGATCGACGATCGACCATCAAAAATGTAAACTATTTAACCCAGCTCAAGCACATATCATGTGCTTTGATCAACACAAGATCGGCAGTAAAACACCGATTAGAAATCCACGATTTCTTACTACAAAACGATCTAGACTGCCTCTTTATTACAGAAAGCTGGCTCTCAGACGACTGCAACACCATTCTCGGAGAATTGGTGCCAGAAAACTATCGCATTATAACGGAAAACAGAATAGGGCAAAGAGGAGGAGGCCTGGCGGTGATCCACAAGAATCACATTACAATCACTAAGCCAGCCCTTCAAAATCCTCTTCCATTCATGGAAACCCTTACTCTTCAACTTCAAACTTCCCCCCAGGAGACTGTTCACATTCTCCTCTGCTATAGGCCACCTGGGCCAAAATCGCAGTTTTTGCCATCTTTAACGGAGTTTATATCCACTTATACCCTTAACAGCAAACACCTTTTGCTGCTCGGGGACTTTAATCTGTGGGCCAACTCCGCACAGGATCCCATTGCGGACGCCTGCATCGATCACCTGGAGGGATTAGGGCTACAGCAACTTATATGCGGGCCAACACATGCTTCAGGTCACACACTCGACCTAATTTTCAGACAAAATCTGAAAATAAGCATTTTAGAAAATGAACCATTGCCATGGACAGACCACCATGCAATCAATTTCATAATCTCCAAAATTCCCCCAGTGATAAAAGCACCCAAGCCGGTGACAATACACTGGGCTAGATCTCAGAAGAAGCTCCATTCGGAACTCTTTAAATCTACCTTGGGAAACAGAATCAAAACAATCCATCCACATCAAACAGCCGCAGATACACTGGATGCCATAAACGCAGCCCTGCTACAGTCAGCCGATTTAGTAGCACCGAAACGCAAAGCCTGCATCCGAAAAAGAAAGTCTGGCTGGTTCAACAACCAGCTGTCGCTTCTGAAGCAAGAGTGCAGAACGGCGGAAGCAGCCTGGAAAATAAGCCCTGCAGAGGATAACCTCATCATCTACAAGGCAATAACAACACGATATCATAAAGAAATCTTCAAAGCCAAGAAACATCATTTTTCTATGGCGATTAACAGCGCCCTAAACCGCCCCCGCGAACTCTTCAAGATGGTCACCCAGACCATGAATCCAGGATGTCTTGAAGTCCCCAACTCAGACACCCAAGAGTTCTGTAATGAACTATCGGATTTCTTCATCAACAAAATTGAAAGAATCCGGGAAAGCATCTTGCAAAACAATACCCCCCTCAACCCCACCGTCAATCAACCACAAAACACCCACAGAAACGCTCTACAATCAACAAAGTTCACTCTGAAACCGATCTCCATCGATACCACAAAAAATATCATTGGTGCTTTGCGGAACAGCACATCGCCCAATGATATCATTCCCACCAAACTGCTGAAGGAATGTGCCGACATTCTGGCACCACCCATCACACAGCTTATAAACCAGTCATTTAAGGAAGGCACAGTGCCATCCCTGTTGAAAGAGGGCACAATCCAGCCCATCTTGAAAAAACCTAACCTGGATCCCAAGGACCCAACTCACCGCCGTCCCATAACAGGCCTAAATGTTCTCTCCAAGATAATGGAGAAAGTAGTGGTACAACAGCTGCAACAGCATCTAGATACCCACAATCTACTGGATCCATTACAATCAGGCTTCCGTCCCGGACACGGGACAGAAACGGCCTTACTCAAAATATGGGACGATGCCCTCGAGGCCGCAGACGAAGAGAATCTTGTCTCCTGGTTCTGCTGGACCTAAGCACAGCCTTTGACACGGTAGACCACAAACTGTTACTGATGCGACTAGCCAAGGTAGCAGAAGTCGCAGAAGGTGATTTACCATGGTTTTCTTCCTTTCTTGAAAACCGATCACAAACAGTTAAATTGGGTTCTTTCACGTCGGAAAAGCGCACGGTGTCATGTGGAGTCCCCCAAGGATCCCCCCTGTCACCGGTGCTTTTCAACATCTATCTTCGCCCTCTCTTTGATATTATCAGTAGCCAAGAACGACTCTATCACTCTTATGCAGACGATACACAACTGTATTTTCGCATCTGCAACAAAAAGGATCATCATCCCAGTTTAGAAAAATGTCTCTCTTTGATAGAAAACTGGATGACTAAGAGTTATCTTAAACTCAACAGTTCAAAAACAGAACTCCTTATGTTTCACGCCAGCCGAAAGAGTCAACTGGCAACAACCTGGACACCCCCGCCCATTCTGGGCCAAATCATCACCCCTAGCTCCAAAGTCAAAAGTCTCGGGGTCATCTTCGACACCTTCATGACAATGGACGCACAAATAGGGTCAGTAGTCAGCGGAGCGCACCATCTGTTGCGCCTACTACGCAGACTTATTCCATTTATCCCCAAAGAAGACGTAGCAGTCGTGGTGGGAACAATCGTGAATTCCAGACTGGACTATGCTAACGCCCTGTACCTCGGACTCCCAAAGTACCAAATCTCCCGTCTGCAAGTCGTTCAGAATACGGCCGCCAGACTGGTGACTGGGGAAAAAAAATGGGAATCAATCTCACCTTCGTTGAGAACCCTTCACTGGCTGCCAGTAAAAGACAGAATTGCATTTAAAGCACTCTGCCTGACACATAAGTGCATCCATGGGAAGGCTCCGCAATATCTTTGCGACAAGATAGAACCTCACAATTCGAATCGCGTTCTGCGATCCACCGACCAAAATCTGGTCAGGGTACCAAAAACCAAATACAAGTCCAAAGGAGAAAGAAGGTTTGCTTTTCAGGGTCCTAGACTATGGAACGCTTTACCAACCAGCATTCGGTTGGAGGAAAACCACCTGACTTTCAGAAGACAGATCAAAACTCTGCTCTTTTGATGTCATGAGACACGAACAACTAGCGCCCAGAAGCGATTCAGTTCGCATGCGCCGCGCTTTATACGTTTTTCATTCATTCATCAGATCACCATACAGTGTAAACATCAGTGGATAGTCTTTTTCTGGATAAAACAGTTCCTATATCTCTATTCTGAAGTTGCCCCTTGAGTTATATAATCCCAACAACCTCTGGTTGGCACACATGCAGCAATGACACGATACGTTGAAAATGCAGGTCCATGTTACCTTTGCTGCAGCTGTGACTGCCGCTGAAGCAGCCACATTGAGGCCTCTTTTGCCAAAATGAACCAGAGCATCATAACTGCGATCTTTTGCTTGGATGAGACATTCGTCAATTTCCTAGAATTAAATAGAAAAAGTGAGATAAACAGAATTTAGAACAAAAATGCAGTACTAGGATTTAAGGGCTAATATACTCCTGAGTGGCCATTGTTACTGCCCACCAATGAGAGGGCTTTCTGTCAAATCCAAGCTTTAAAGAAAGGCTTGAACGTGATAAGTGGCTTTAGTAACAACACTTTAAAAAAAAAAAAAATCTAGGGCACATTAATGTAGGTATGTCAATCACAAATAAAACCTTGGAAAGAACTGCATTAACCACTTAACCCCCGGACCATATTGCTGGTCAAAGACCAGAGCACTTTTTGCGATTCGGCACTGCATCGCTTTAACTGACAATTGCACGGTCGTGCGATGTGGCTCCCAAACAAAATTGGCGTCCTTTTTTTCCCACAAATAGAGCTTTCTTTTGGTGGTATTTGATCAACTCTGCGTTTTTTAGTTTTTGCGCTATAAACAAAAATAGAGCGCCAATTTTGAAAAAAATTAATATTTTTTACTTTTTGCTATAATAAATATCCCCAAAAAATATATATAAAAAAAAAATTCCTTAGTTTAGGCCGATACGTATTCTTCTACGTATTTTTCGTAAAAAAAAAATGCAATAAGCGTTTTTTGATTGGTTTGCGCAAAAGTTATAGCGTTTACAAAATAGGGGGTATTTTTATGGCATTTTTATTAATATTTTTTTTTTACTAGTAATGGCGGCGATCAGCGTTTTTTTTTTCGGTACTGCGACATTATGGTGGACACATTTTGACACATTTTTGGGACCATTGGCATTTTTATAGCGATCAGTGCTATAAAAATGCATTGGATTACTATAAAAATGCCACTGGCAGTGAAGGGGTTAACACTAGGGGGCAGGGAAGGGGTTAAGTATGTTCCCTGGGTGTGTTCTAACTGTAGGGGGGGTGGCCTCACTAGGGGAAATGACTGATCTTCTGTTCATACATTGTATGAACAGAAGATCAGCCTTTTTCTCCCTGACAGGACCGGGAGCTGTGTGTTTACACACACAGCTCCCGTTCCTCGCTTTGTAACGAGCGATCGCGTGTGCCCGGCGGCGATCGCGCCCGCCGGGCACGCGCACGGGAGTCAGGGGCGAGCGGGGGCGCTCGCGCGCCCCTAGTGGCCGCGTCGAGAGCCGACGTATAGCTACGGGCTCTCGCAGAACTGCGGCGGCTGGTCGGCAAGCAGTTAAGAGTGCAGGCGGCGCACTCTGTGATCGTAGTGTCCTTTGTAGTACAAATCAGTGGCTCATTACCACTTGATCAGCTGTATCCAATCACAGCTGATCATGGAGTGAAACAGATGCGGGTGATCAGCACTCCTTTCCTCATGCTGTCAGCATGAAGACTGGAAAAGTGAGCCAATAACCGCCATCTCTAAAAGTGACATGTAAACATATAATCAGGGCATGGATTATCAGTGTCCTGATTATCAGTGCAGTCCCACTAGTGCTAAAAATCTGTGCCCACCAGTGCCTCCTCATCAGTGTCACTTATCAGTGCCATCCACCAGTGCCCATCAGTGCCACCTATCAGTGCAGCCTAATCAGCGCACATCAGTGAAAGAGAAAAATTACCTGTTTGCAAAAAAGTTGGAAAAACTATGAGAACTTTTTGGGAGTTTTTTCAAAATGTTCCTTTATTTAGCAAATAGACAAAAACCCAGTGGTGATTAAATACCACCAAAAGAAAGCTCTATTTGTGGGGAAAAAAATTATTAAAAAAAATTGTTTTCTTTACATTAAAATGTGACAGCGCTGAAAACAACTGAAAATTGGCCTGGGCAGGAAGGGGGTGACAGTGCCCAGTAGGCAAGTGGTAAATCAGCTGATGCACTCTTTTTTCTGCTTAGAAAAGTTGCAGTGTCTGTACACTCCTTTGCGAGTATCTTGCCATAGATTTTATTTTTGTTGCAGATGATGCCTAAAACCTGACTTGTATCTTAGTGCAGAGTATTTCACCCAAGCAGGGGGTGTTCTGTAGAGGTGGGTAGGGGGTGGAACCAAGGCACGGTGCTTGGAGGTGGGTAGGGGGTGGAACCATTTTACAGAAAACTACAGTGCCACAGTTTGAAAAGGAAAGGTAATTTTTAACAACATTTAATTACAACATGGCTTATATAGCAATTGTATATGCTATATTTTTTTGGAGTTACACTTTAACCACTTGCCTACTGGGGACTTTTACCCCCTTCCTGCCCAGGCCAATTTTCAGCGCTCTTGCACTTTGAATGACAATTGCGCGGTCGTTTAACACTATACCCAAATTAATTTTTTTATCATTTTTTTCACACATATAGAGCAGTGGTCTCCAAACTTTCTAAACAAGGGGCCAGTTTACTGTCCTTCAGACTTTAGGAGGGTTTTTCTCCTTCACTTATGAGGCTGCACTGATGGCCACTGGTAGGCAGCACTAATAGGTGACACTGATGAGGAGGCACAGATGGACATTGATTGACAGCACTGATAGGCACTGATTAACAGCACTGTCGGGACTGCACTGATAATTAGGACACTGATCAGTGTAGATGACCCTTTTACACAAGCCAGTTATTGGCTCTCCTTTCCTCGTGCTGTCAGCGTGAAGAAAGGAATGCAGATAACTGGCTTGTGTTTACATTGTGATCAGCTGTGACTGGACACAGCTCATTATGTGGTAAAGAGCCGCTGATTGGTCCTTTCCCCCCGATCTGTGATCAGCTGTGTCAGGAGGACATAGCGAGCGCGATCATGGAAGAACATCATATGATCCCCTCCCAGAACTGGCCATCATTCAACTATAGCACGATCGGGAAGCGGTTAAAGCTGAACTCCAGGATAAGCATATAGGGCCAGATTCAGAAAAGAGATACGACGGTGTATCTCCTGATACGCCGCCGTATCTCTGAGTGCGGGAGGTCGTATCTATGCGCCTGATTCAGAGAATCAGTTACGCATAGATATCCCTAACATCCAACAGGTGTAAGTCGTATCTTAGGCTGCAATTTCAGGCTGGCCGCTAGGTGGCGCTTCCGTATGTTTACGCGAGGAATATGCTAATTAGGTAGATACGGCGATTCAGAAACTTACGTCCTGCCGGCGCATTTTTTTACGTCGTTTACGTTCGGCTTTTTTCGGCGTATAGTTACCCCTGCTATATGAGGCGTAGCTAATGTTAAGTATGGCCATCGTCCCCGCGCCGAGATTTGACATTTTTACGTCGTTTGCGTAAGTCGTTCGCGAATACGACTTTACGTCATTTACGTTCACGTCGAATCCAATACGTCCTTGCGGCGTACTTTGGCGCAATGCACACTGGGATATTTTAGGGGCGGCGCATGCGCCATTCAAAAAAAACGTAAAAAACGCGGGGTCAAATTTACATACAACACGCCCCCAACATCCCCATTTAAATTACGCGGCCTTACGCCGCAACACATACGTTACGCCGCCGTAAATAAGGGCGCAAGTTCTTTCTGAATACAGAACTTGCGCCCAAAGTTACAGCGGCGTAACGTATGTCCGATACGTTACGCCGGTATAAAGATATGCTCTGGTATTTAGACAATATGGGCCGGATTCAGATACCTGACACATGTACACTGATCAGCCATAACTTTACCACCACCCACCTAATATTGAGTAGGTCCTCCTTTTACTAGCAAAACAGACCCTTTTGCCACCAAAACAGCTCTGACACATTGAGGCATGGATGCCACTAAACCTCTGAAGGTAAGCTGTGGTATCTGACACCGAGCTGTCAGTAGCAGATACTTTAAAGGGGTTGTAAAGGTTCCTTTTAAAAAATAAATAAAAAATAACAAACATATCATGCTTACCTCCACTGTGCAGCTCGTTTTGCGCAGAGTGGCCCCGATCCTCGTCTTCTGGGGTCCCTCGATGGCTGCCTCGGTTCGTCCCCACAAGAGCTAACCCCTTCATGGGAAGTGCTCTCCCAAGGAGGTTAGCTTGCGGGTGCGCTCCTGTGATACAGTCGGCCCCGGCGCGCCTTATCATTGATTTGATTGACAGCAGCAGGAGCCAATCGCTGCGCTGCTATCAATTATCCAATGAATGAGCCAATAAGCCCGGCCGAGAATCCAGCGCGTTCACGACGCGGGACTTTTGAGGGCTCAGGTAAGTAAACGGGGGGGGTCTGGGGGGCGGCTAATCTTCGGATGTTTTTTCACCTTAATGCACAGTAAGGCCTCGTACACACGACAGAGTTTCTCGGCAGAATTCAGCGAGAAACTCGGTCAGAGCCGGATTCTGCCGAGAAACTCTGTCGTGTGTACACTTTCAGCCCGATGGAGCCGCCGAGGAACTCGTCGAGAAAATAGAGAACATGTTCTCTATTTTCTCGTTGTTCTATGGGAGAACTCGGCCCGCCAAGCTCCTCGGCGGCTTCAGGGCTGAACTCGCCGAGGAACTCGATGTGTTTGGCACGTCGAGTTCCTCGGCCGTGTGTACGGGGCCTCACCCGCTGCCTGACCCACCACCATGATGGGGTAAGAGCCAGGCAGACAGCAAACGGATTGGCAGGTGTCAAAGTGGCTGCATATGATGGGGCACAGTTGGCTGCATATCATGGGCACATTTGTATATATCTGATAGGCACAGTGGCTGTATATGACGGGCACAGTTGGCTGCATATGATGGGCACAGTTGGCTGCATATGATGGGCACAGTTGGCTGCATATGATGGGCACAGTTGGCTGTAAACAATACATATATACACACACATTATAAATAAATGTTTTCCCCTTTTTCATAAGTGATCACATAATCTCTGTTCTTAGCTGCATAAGGAGCTCAGAGAGCTGCGAGAGGAGAAACAGCAGGACACTGATCTTCCCAGTACATGGCTGGGGGGGCTGCATATCAGAACAAGTCTGATCATTGGAAGAGAGCAGGTTCAGTTCTCAGAACAGCCAACAAACTGACCACGCTGTGCTCTCATGCCTAGTATGGTCAGGTTTGTATAGGAAAGCAGAGGGACTGGCAGGAACACTGGGGATTTCACACAAAGAAAGCAATACAAAGAGAACAGGATACTTTTTCATACACATACATGGTACAGAAGACACAGGAATATGAAATGTTGGGTTTACATATTCTTCAGCTCTTCCCCACACTATCCAAGTGCCTGCTACATACAGTATGTCTGCCATCAGTTTATTAGGATACGGTGAACCTGGGCTCACTGTAAGGGCTCTCAGCATACAGCAGTGAAAACTGTGGTCTGAAGGCGGGGGGAATGGAACAAATGTACAAAGGTAATGATCCATACAATGTAAATAGAATAAAAGTAATGCAAACGTCTATACCTTTTCTTTTGATGACAGGGTGGGGTGGACAAATTTCCGATAAAGTAAGCTAGAACCTTTTGTGTAAGGAGATAGGAGCCAGGCCACAAATGCTATTTTCAGCTCATAGTAAAATGGGAACCTAAGAGATATAAAGTGTCCAAGTATACAATACATTACATACAATAAGAAAAAAGAAATGATTAAACATTGTTACAAAAAACTTGTAGACAAAAATAACTGTTTAGTTTTATTCACACATATGATAACATACACAAGGGCACACAAGCAATTCTTAAAAAAGGGCCGTCTATATTGTATTCTCAGAAAAAAAACAGAAAGACACAGGGCATGTTTTCAGCGGGAACACTGGGGGAACGCAGTTTCATCACCTCAAGCAACGCAGGCGGACCGCAGTTTCGTCACCTCAAGCACTGTATGTAATGGCAAGGGGGGCTGGGATGTGATGGAGGGTCTACTGATGTTGGTTGCATGGGGATCTATTTTTTACTGGAAGGGATCTGTTTTTGTGTGGTGCCCTATTGTTGCTGGGGAGGTTTATATGTTGCTGGTGGGAAATCAACTGTTACTGGGAAAGCTTATGCTGCTGGGGGGGTCAATTGTTGCTTGAAGAGATCTACTGTTGAGGGAGGGGTCTATTGTTCCTGGCTGCTGGGAGATCTGTTCTTGCCGCTGGGGGTCAATTGTTGCTGAGGTGATTTTTTTGTTGCAGGGGTCCTATGTTGCTGCGAGGGGGATCTATTGTTGCCAGGGGGATCTATTGCTGCTGGGGGGGGGTGTATTGCTGCTGGCTGCGGGGGATCTATTTTACTGCTTTTCTTACCAAGTTCTATACAAATTACTTAGCACGACATAATGATACTTGGTTCTGTATTCTCTAAATGAGCCTGTGCTGGGAGGTGGGTGGAATCAAGGGACAGTGCTTGGAGGTGGGTAGGGGGTAGAACCAAGGGACGGTGCTTGGAGGTGGGTAGGGGGTGGAACCAAGGGACGGTGCTTGGAGGTGGGTAGGGGGTGGAACCAAGGGACGGTGCTCGGAGGTGGGTAGTGGGTGGAACCAAGGGACGTTGCTCAGAGGTGGGTAGGGGGTGGAACCAAGGGATGGTGTTTGGAGGTGGGTAGGGGGTGGAACCAAGGAATGGTGTTCGGGGGTGGGTAGGGGGTGGAACCAAGGGACGGTGCTTGGAGGTGGGTAGGGGGTGGAACCAAGGGTCGGTGCTTGGAGGTGGGTAGGGGGTGAAACCAAGGGACGGTGCTCGGAGGTGGGTAGGGGGTGGAACCAAGGAACGGTGTTTGGGGGTGGAACCAAGGAACGGTGCTCGGAGGTGGGTAGGGGGTGGAACCAAGGAACGGTGTTTGGGGGTGGAACCAAGGAACGGTGCTCGAAGGTGGGTAGGGGGCGGGGACAAGAAGTGACTCAGAAGGGGGGAGTTGCAGCACCTATTCTCTGAGAAAAAAAGCCCTGGAAATACATATCTGTTAAATATATACTGTATACATAATGTAAATGAATATTATTATGAGACACTTACCAACACAGAAATAAATCCGTAAATGTTTCTAGTGTCATAAAAAGTGCAAATATGATCCAGTACATCATCCATTTTACCTAGGAACGAGGGAAAGGTTTTGTTAGTATCTCTGGAATACTTATTAGTGATAATACCTGTAACAGAACTGTATTTAGTTAAAAGGCAACTAATCAGATTTTTATGCTTTAACTTCTCATCCTGCAAAATGACAATGAAAACACAGTTGTTTCTGAAATTACAGTTCATAAAGACCGCCCTATAGCAGATTTACTTCTACAGGGCGGCCGTTCTGTGCAGAATCACATATATATGCAAGATTCTGCACTTCCGGCACACGAGCGCCGATTCTTCATAAGCCGATCAGAGGCTGGATGGAGCTCTGGCTATGTAAACAAGGCAGAGCTCCATCCTGACAGGGGGGAAGTGATGGACTTTCTTTCCCTGCAAAGCAGGGAAAGAAAATCCATCACATCCCTTGGTAAAAGCACCACACTGTTTACATAAAAATACTGGCTAGGCACACGGTTAACCCTTTGATCACCATAGATATTTAACCCCCCTTCCTAGCCAATGTCATTAGTACAGTGACCGTACATATTTTTAGCACTGATCATTGTATTAGTGTCACTGGTTTCCGCAAAGTGTCAAAAGGGTTAGTGTCTGATTGCAATATTGCAGTCCCGCTATAACTTTTGCATAAACTTAAAGGGGTTTTCCACCCTTTTTTTAAGTTTATTAAAAGTCAGCAGCTACAAAAAGTGTAGCTGCTGGCTTTTAATAAACTGACACTTACCTGCTCCACGGCTCCAGCGACGCGCCGGCCGGGGCTCCGCTCCTCGCCCCCCCTCGCCAGCCGGCGTCTTCATTACTAGTGTGGGCACCCGGCAGTGATAGCTTTCGGCTTCATGGCCGGGCACCCACTGCGCATGCGCGAGCGGCGCGGTGCCGTCCGATTGGACAGGCGCTCGCCTACAGGGAGGGGCTGTGAAAAGGCGATTAAGCTAATCGCCTTTCCAGCCCCTCGGCGGAAGGAGGAAGTGGGACAGGAAGTCCCCTTCTCCTGAAGCCCCCACTCCCCGCCCAAAAAAAATTACATGCCAAATGTGGCATGTAAGGGGGCGAGGAGTGGGTTAAGAGGAAGTTCCATTTTTAGGTGGAACTCCTCTTTAATCAATATACGCTTATTGGGATTTTTTACCATAAATATGTAGCAGAATACATATTTGCCCAAATTTTCTGAAGAAATTTTATTTGTAATTTTTTTTGGATATGTTTTATAGCAGAAAGTAAAACATACAGTTTTTTTTCACAATAGTCAGTTTTTTCTTTGTTTATAGTGCAAAAAAATGAAAACTGCAGCAGTGATTCATGTACCACCAAAACAAAAATCTATATTTGTGGGAAATAGTGCGTTGAATGACCGCACCATTGTCAGTTAAAGTAACGCAATGCTGTATCGCATAAAAATGGCCCTGTCATGAAGGGGATATATCTTCTGGAGGTCAAGTGGTTAAGGGCTTGCTCACAACGCACAGCACGAGTTACTGTGTGCAAAATTCACATGCGCTCATATGGCTGCAGAAGCGGGCTGGTGTTTTGTTGACATGGCCTGGTGTTATATGTTATGCAAAAAACCTTAAAAATAATAATTTTAAAAAAACTCACATGCGCTGATGTGCGGTATAAATGCATGCTGCCATGCACTGAAATGTGTTGTTAGAATGCATTTCAGTGCTTGCTTTTATCCCTTTTTTTAACCTCAATGTTAATCTATAGCACAGCAGTACGTTGTGACAAATGTATGTGCTTAGCAAGAGTTTTTTTTCTGTTGCGCTGCAAAAAATGCAGCATGTCTACATCTATCCCAGCACACACCAACACTTTGGTGTGAATGGGCCACATAGAAAGAAATTGTATTTTCTGTGTCCTTGCGCCTGCATTCATCAACTGAGATCAATGTAGCTCAATGCAGTAGGCATGGCCAAATCTAGGGGGCGGGTGCCCCCCCCCGCCCAAAGCCAACTGCCTTAATGCTCTGCCTGCTGAACCATACTGCAGACAGCTGCACTTTCCCTCTCCTTGCAGCTTTTTAAATAAACTAGTAAATATACTGCACGGCTAAATCAATGATCAGGACAGAAGCAGGCCCAATGGAGTGGGGGAGGCTGTCTGTACTACTTCCTTGTCATCTAATAATTAGCTTCCATTGTCCCTCTGGGATCATCAATATCTCCCAATGCAGTCAGAGCAGATGGGTCAGGCTGGGTGTGGCTGCCCCCTCTACTCCTTCCACGGACTCCTTTCACTTTGGCTGATCCTGAAGTATAGGAAGGGGGGGGGGGGGAGAGGACGGCGCACAGCAGCCTGGGGAGTATTCAATCACCAACCGTGCTGTAAATGACTGAGCACACTGTTACTACATACAGTACAGCCCTAGCCTGCAACTGTACTGCCGTAACCTGCCACCGTACCACCCTAATGTGACACTATACCACCCTAACCTGACACCATACAGCCCTAATGTGGCACTATACTGCCCTAACCTGACACTATACCACTAGGGTTGCCACCTCATCCCTTTAATCCCGAACACATATGGATTACACATGTTTTGTGGCTAATGTAATGCAGATATGGCACCAGGTGAGTTTAATTACCACCTTAATCAGCCACAGAACCTGTGTAATTAATATGTGTTCTGGTTTAAAGGGATGAGATGGCAACCCTATATACCACCCTAACCTGCCACTATACCACCCCAACCTGACACCATACAGCCCTAATGTGACACTATACTCCCACTATACCACCCTAATCTGCCACTATACCGCCGCAACCTGACACTATACTGCCACTATACTGCTATTGCCACTATACCGCACTACACCATACAACCCTAATGTGACACTATACTGCCCCAACCTGACACCATACAGCCCTAATGTGACACTATACTGCCACTATACTTCCCCAACCTGACACCATGCAGCCCTAATGTGACACTATACTGCCACTATACCGCCCCCACCTGATACCATACAGCCCTAATGTGACACTATACTGCCACTATACTGCTATTGCCACTATACCGCACTAAACCATACAGCCCTAATGTGACACTATACTGCCCCAACCTGACACCATACAGCCCTAATGTGACACTATACTGCCACTATACTGCTATTGCCACTATACCGCACTACACCATACAGCCCTAATGTGACACTATACTGCCCCAACCTGACACCATACAGCCCTAATGTGACACTATACTGCCACTATACTTCCCCAACCTGACACCATGCAGCCCTAATGTGACACTAAACTGCCACTATACCGCCCCAACCTGATACCATACAGCCCTAATGTGACACTATACTGCCACTATACTGCTATTGCCACTATACCGCACTACACCATACAGCCCTAATGTGACACTATACTGCCCCAACCTGACACCATACAGCCCTAATGTGACACTATACTGCCACTATACTTCCCCAACCTGACACCATGCAGCCCTAATGTGACACTATACTGCCACTATACCACCCCAACCTGATACCATACAGCCCTAATGTGACACTATACTGCCACTATACTGCTATTGCCACTATACCGCACTAAACCATACAGCCCTAATGTGACACTATACTGCCCCAACCTGACACCAAA
Organism: Rana temporaria; assembly: GCF_905171775.1. Classification (NCBI taxonomy): domain Eukaryota; kingdom Metazoa; phylum Chordata; class Amphibia; order Anura; family Ranidae; genus Rana; species Rana temporaria. Next base: position 611,016,621 of record NC_053489.1, read on the forward strand.
CAGCCCTAATGTGACACTATACTGCCCCAACTCAATATTGAACCCTACGGACTAAGACTGGGATGCCATGAAAGTTCATGTGCGTGCAAAGGCAGGTGTCCCAATACTTTTGACAATATAGTGTATGTACATATTACAATAAATAAGGAAATGATTAAGCCAATTAAGATAACAAAGAAAATCTCTATTACCTCAAAAATGCCCGAAGGGGCCCGGTATGCTCATGAAGGGGGAACCCATGCCGTTTTTTTTTTCATGCACAAGTCGTGTACAAGCCGCATGCCAAAGTCGGATCTGTTAATATGGAATCCGACTTTGATCCGACTTCAGAAAAAAAGTAATGCAGGAACTACTTTGAAGTCGGCCCGACTTAAAGTCGTGCCAGTATGAATGGTAGTCATTGAAAATCATGAAGAATGACTTGTAGTATAAGTGTGAAAGGGGACTAACTGCTGCTGTAATCACAATGTCGGATGTCAAAAGTCGGATGGTAAGGACAAGGATCCTACTTTGGTCCGACTTCAATGATATTCAATGGGCTGAAGTAGGATCAATGTAGGACCAAAAGTAGTACAGGGAGCATTTTCAAAGTCGGACCGACTTGTGTAGGACCAGTTAAGACGGCTCTCATAGGGAAACATTGATTTTCACACGTCATGCGACATGAGGCTCCCAATGTCGGAGCAGTTCTTTAATTTTATCAAAGTCATTAAATTACCAACTTGGAACCGGGTAGGAACACAATAATTTCAAACGTCCAATTCTTCACCCATCATGATAACATAGTTAAAGGGGTTGTATTTTCTAAATAGGTTCCTTTAAGCTAGTGCATTGTTGTTTCACTTACCTTTTCCTTCAATTTCCCTTCTAAAAATTTTTCTCTTTGTCTGAATTTCTCACTTTCTGTTTCTCCTCAGTAAGCTTGTCCCCATCATCCGAGCCGTTCTGGCTGGGGGTTAGTCAGCCAGAACAGCTTACTGAGGAGAAACAGGAAGTGAGAAATTCAGACAAAGAAAAAAAACATTTAGAAGGGAAATGGAAGGAAAAAGTAAGTGAACCAACAATGCACAAGCTTATTAAGACCCGGACCTTTAGGCAGCTAAAGGACCCGGCCAGTTAAAGCACTGCGTTGCTTTAACAGGCAATTGCGCGGTCGTGGCTCCCAAACAAAATTGGCGTCCTTTTTTTCCCACAAATAGAGCTTTCTTTTGGTGGTATTTGATCACCTCTGCGGTTTCTATTTTTTGCGCTATAAACAAAAAAAGAGTGACAATTTTGAAAAAAATTCTATATTTTTTACTTTTTGCTATAATAAATATCCCCCAAAAATATATAAAAACTTTTTTTTTCCTCAGTTTAGGCCGATACGTATTCTTCTACCTATTTTTGGTAAAAAAAAAAATCGCAATAAGTGTTTATCGGTTGGTTCAAGCAAAATTTATAGCGTTTACAAAATAGGGGATAGTTTTATGGCATTTTTATTAATTTTTTTTTTTTACTACTAATGGCGGCGATCAGCGTTTTTTTTCGTGACTGCGACATTATGGCGGACACTTCGGACAATTTTGACACATGTTTGGGACCATTGTCATTTTCACAGCAAAAAATGCATTAAAATGCATTGTTTATTGTGAAAATGACAATTGCAGTTTGGGAGTTAACCACAAGGGGGCGCTGAAGGGGTTATGTGTGACCTCATTTCTGTTTCTAACTGTAGGGGGGTGTGGCTGTAGGTGTGACATCATCAATTGTGTTTCCCTATAAAAGGGAACACACGATCGATCACGGTGCCACATTGAAGAACGGGGAAGCTGTGTTTACACACGGCTCTCCCCGTTCTTCAGCTTCGGGGACCGATCGCGGGTCCCACAGTCATGGTCAAAGTGCACGCGCCCGCGACCCATGGCTGGGCACTTAAAGAGGACGTACCTGTATGTGCTTGTGCCCAGCCGTACCATTCTGCCGACGTAAATGTGCAGGAGGCGGTCCTTAAGCGGTTAAAGGAACCTATTTAGAAAATAAAAAACAAACCTCTACAACCCCTTTAAAGGGGTTGGGCTTTGCAGGAAGCAACTCTGCCGCCTGGCATTTCACAAGCTGTGGGAGATGTAGCTTCACTATGAACACCCTTGGCTGCCACCGAGGAACAGTGGAGTGACACTAATAAATATAATGCACCATACTCTGTGCAGCTAAAGTCTGTCTATGCTAAAACCATTTTTTTCTGTACTTCAGTTTACTTTTTTTCTGAAAAAGGATAGGAAACACTCCAATGTCTGTCTGTCCAGAAATATCTGACTCTACCCTGAAGCTAATGTACTTCTCTGCTCCATGACGCTTAAATGTATTTTCCCATCTTAAATGTGGTTTGGTGTTTTGTCATGTGGTTCACGGGCTGACTGCATAGCCGCCAACTCTCCATCTTTTGCGCTCTTTAGCTATGTGTTGCTTAACCAATAGCTTATACTAGCTTTATGTTCCTATGAATTACAGCTCCTGATTTTAAAACAGTAGCATATAGGAAAAACAGGGAGGTTCCCCTACTTCAACCAATAACATATTTTTCATTGTCTACCTTACTCTAGAGCAGGGGTCTCCAAACTGCGGCCCGGGGGCCAGATGTGGCCCTTTGCTTGCTTTTATGCGGCCCTCTAGGTTTCATCCACGGATACCAACAATGGGACATAATTCCCCCCCCCCACACACACTCACACCAATGAAAGGACACAATTCCTCCCAATTACACCAAAGATGGGGCACCGTTTCTCCCAATGACACCAATTATGGGGCACAATTCCTCCCACTGACACTAATGATGGGGCACAGTTTCTCCCAATGACACCAATGATGGGGCCCAATGATACCAATGATGGGGTCCAATGACACCAATGATGGGGTATTATTCCTCCCAGTAAAACAAATGATGGGGCACTATTCCTTCCAATGACAGCAACGATGGAGGACAATTACACCAATAATGGGGTCCAATTACACCAATGATGGGGCACAATTTCCCCAATGACACTAACGATGGGGAACAATTTCTTCCAATTACATCAATAATGGGGTCCAATGACACCAATGATAGGGGAAAATTCCTCCAAGTGAGTCCAACAATGGGGCACAATTCCCCCACTAATACCAATGATGGGCCACAATTTCTCCCAATGACACCAATGATGGGGCACTATTCCTCCCACCGAGACAAACAATGGGGCATTATTTTCCTCTCAGTGATGTTGGGACCTTTTCTACTCCCAACAGTTCGGCCCCCCTAAAATCTGAAGGACAGTAAACCGGCCCTTAGTTTAGAAAGTTTGGAGAGCCCTGCTCTAGAGATATGATGGAGTTTTATTTCTTCACTATTTATCGTTTTTATTTCTTTAGGCTACACATTATTTTTATTGTTCTAAATAGTCATCAGTGTGTTTATATGATTTGTGTTTTTATAGTACCGTATTTTCCGGCGTATAAGACGACTTTTTGGGTGCAAAAAAATGCATCCAAAGTTGGGGGACGTCTTATACGCCAGTGACAGTCTCCGTCTGCTGCGAGCGTCCATGATTTAAAAGCCGCTCCTTCTCCTCAGAGTGTCCTGTGATAGGAGGAACACAAATCTTCCCAGCAGTGCCTCTGTTCTGTGTTCCTCCTATCACAGATGCCTTCTCATCCTCGGACGAGAGGACGTCTGTGATAGGCGGAACACAGAACAGAGGCGCTGCTGGGAAAATTTGTGTTCCGCCTATCACAGGACAGGCTGAGAAGAAGGCACGGCTTTCAAATCATGGACGCTCGCAGCAGACGGAGACTGTCATCGGCCTGGAAGTCAGAATCAGCAAAACGTGAGTGATGGCACTGTTGGCACAGTGGGGGAAAGTGATGGCACAGTGGGGGCAAGTGATGGCACAGTGGGGGAAAGTGATGGCACAGTGGGGGAAAGTGATGGCACAGTGGGGGGAAAGTGATGGCACAGTGGGGGCAAGTGATGGCACAGTGGGGGCAAGTGATGGCACAGTGGAGGCAAGTGATGGCACAGTGGAGGCAAGTGATGCCACAGTGGAGGCAAGTGATGGCACAGTCGAGGCAAGTGATGGCACAGTCGAGGCAAGTGATGGCACAGTGGGGGCAAGTGATGGCACAGTGGGGGCAAGTGATGGCACAGTGGGGGCATGTAATGTAATGGCACAGTGAGGCATGTAATGTAATGTAATGGCACAGTGTGATTTGAAAAAAGCCTGTTTCTGTCAGCGGTTCTGGCTACCCCTCAGCTTCCAGAAAGACTAGTAGGAAGGGGGTAGTCTTATATGGCGAGTATATCCCAAAACCAACATTTTTCCTGGAAAATTAGGGGGTCGTCTTATACGCCGGCAAATACGCTATTCAATTTTGCTGATGTTGAAATTGTAAGTTACTCATATGAAATGTGCATTTTTTGAAAAAAAAAATGAATGTTCTGTTTTTTTTTTGCCTGAAATAATCAAAGGGTTTAACCACTTAAGCTCCAGACCATTTTACTGGCCAAAGACCAGGCCACTGCGATTCGGTACTGCGTCGTTTCAACTGACAATTGCGCCGTCGCGCAACGTGGCTACCGAACAAAATTGATGTCCTTTTTTTCCTCACAAAAAGAGCTTTCTTTGGTGGTATTTGATCACCTCTGCGGTTTTTATTTTTTGCGCTATAAACAAAAATAGAGTGACAATTTTGAAAAAAAATTCAATATCTTTTACTGTTTGCTATAATAATTATTCCCCAAAAATATATAAAAAAAATTTTTTTCCTCAGTTTAGGCCGATACATATTCTTCTACATATTTTTGGTTAAAAAAAAAAAAAAAAAAACGCAATAAGCGTATATTGATTGGTTTGCGCAAAAGTTATAGCGTCTACAAAATAGGGGATAGTTTTATGGCATTTTTATTATTCTTTTTTTTTTATACTAGTAATGGTGGCGATCTGCGATTTTTATCATGACTGCGACTTTATGGCGGACACATCGGACACTTTTGATACATTTTTGGGACCATTGTAATTTTTACAGCGATCAGTGCTATAAAAATGCACTGATTACTGTGAAAATGACACTGGCAGTGAAGGGGTTAACCACTAGGTGGCGCTGAAGGGGTTAAGTATGCCTAGGGATGTGTTCTAACTGTAGGGGGGGTGGGCTATGTGTGACACGACAGTGATCACAGCTTCTGATTACAGGAAGCTGTTGTCACTCACTGTCCTGCCACTAGGAAGACTGGGGAAATGCTTGTTTACATCAGCATTTCCCCCTTCTTCCTCACTGTGACATGATCGCGGGTATGCCCGCGGACATCGAGTCCACAGGACCCACGATCAGAGTCACGGAACTCGTGGCGCTTCTTAAAGGGAATGTATATATATATGTCCTTCTGCCTGTCCATGCCATGCTGTCGACGTATATTTTCGTGCGTTGGTCGGCAAGCAGTTAAAATGTTAGTAGTAAAAAGGTAATTATTACAGAAAGTTGTGTGGTATGTGGCAAAGACTAAAGTCTCGTACACACGATCGGATTTTCCACAGGCACAGCCTCGGAATTTTGTCCGAAGGGCGTTGGCCGTGAACTTGTATTGAATACAAACGGCAAAGAATTGTTGGTCAACAAACACAAAACTACGTGGTTTTTCAGCTCTTTAGCGCCACTCTTTGGGCAACTTCTGCTAATGTTGTGTTATGGTTAGCATTGCTTCTGAGCATGCGTGTTTGTACTTTGGAGTTTTGTCCGAAGGACTTCTGTACACACGATCAGATAATCCGACAACACACATTTTTTTTAATTTTTAACGCATGCTATCCCACATTTGTTGGTGGAAAATCCGACAACAATTGTCCGATGGAGCATACAAACGTTCGGATTATCCGACAACAGCCTGCCATCACACAAGTCCCATCGGAAAATCCGATCGTGTGTACTAGGCTTCATACAAACAAATTTAACAGTTTCACGTATCAGAAGTCCTGTAATATGCTTCAGAGTAATCTAACATTGTTGTGTGGCTATAAAGTGTGGTACGACACCACCAGCAACCAAGGAAAGATTAAACAGCAACATTATCAGTAACCAACATACAACTGTGAGCCACACTGTCCCTTATCTCTCACACTGCACACATATACACGTCATGAACCAAGGAGTCACTTTAATTTCATAAGGTAACATACAATACTACATACAGTTGTAAAAACATATTGCATTTCTTTCAGCGATAATATAATAATCTGGTGGACCATGAAATGTCCAAAGGCTTTGTAGAAAGGCAAGCCCATGCCGTGGTTTATTTGGCAGTTTAGGCCCATGTTTTGCAGAAAACAGGCACACTAATGAGCCAAGTGTGCACTAGGTTTATGTTAGAGCTGGGAGTAGAGGTTAGTGGCTCCTACCCTCCTGAAGAGGTCAGTCTAGTGCAAGGGAGATATTAGGAGAACGTTGCTCCATACTCTCCATATGGGACGGTAAAAGGTCGAGCCTGTAAGGATGTAGCAGCAGGGAGCTGCAGGAGGAACAGTCAGAGCTGAGGAAGGTTCAGCGGTTAGTGCATGAGCACTGGAGACTGTGTAGTTGATAGTCTAGAGCAGGGGTCTTCAAACTTTTCTAAACAAAGGGCCGGTTTACTGTCCTTCAGACTTCAGGAGGGCCAGATCATGGCCAGCGTGAGTGGAAATTTTTCTGCCATCAGTAGGAGTAAACATCACCACATTTGGTATTAGGTTAGAGCAGTGGTTCTCAACCTGGGGGTCGGGACCCCCTCGTGGGTCGAATGATGATTTGCCAGGGGTCACCAAATCCTGGGCTGTTCCTGAATTCTGTGCTGCTCTCCCAGCCTTTTGGTAGCCACCCAGCAGGGCTGTTCCTGAAGCCCGCAGCCGCCCATTCAGTTCACAGGATGACTTGGGGGCAGGGACTAGAGATCAGCTGACTGGTGAGGAATGTGAAGTGGGAAAGGCTGGAGGAGACCCTATCTCCTGATTTCTCGCATAGGTGTCACTGCTACGAGACACCACAAAACCAGAGACACAGTGAGTAACACTACCTGTGGTTATAGTTGCCATTATAAGTCCCCACTACAATTCTCAGATCAGAAGATGACCTTGATCAAGAACACCTGAGTTGACCGATCAGAACTCCCCCCCCCCCAGCACTGCCACTCTTTCCAACTCCCCCCAGCACTGCCACTGATCCCACCCCCCACCAGCACTGCCACTGATCCCAACTCCCTGCCAGCACTGCCACTCATCACAACTCCCCTGCCTTCACTGCCACTCATCACAACTCCCTGCCTGCACTGCCACTCATCACAACTCCCTGCCTGCACAGCCACTCATCACAACTCCCTGCCTGCACAGCCACTCATCACAACTCCCTGCCTGCACTGCCACTCATCACAACTCCCTGCCTGCACTGCCACTCATCACAACTCCCTGCCTGCACTGCCACTCATCACAACTCCCTGCCTGCACTGCCACTCATCACAACTCCCTGCCTGCACTGCCACTCATCGCAACTCCCTGCCTGCACTGCCACTCATCACAACTCCCTGCCTGCACTGCCACTCATTGCAACTCCCTGCCAGCACTGCCTCTCATCCCATTCAGGAGGGGGGGGGGAGAAGGAAAAGAGAAGGAAAACAATGGAGAATACATGGAAGGGAGCAGGGGCGTAACTAGAAATCACAGGGCCCCATAGCAAAATGTTGTATGGGCCCCCCCCCCCCTCCAAAAAAAATGAACTAATGCCATTGAACAAGACATTACTAATTTTATATATATATATATATATATATATATATATATATATATATATAGCAAGGCAGGTTATTATAAGAGAGAGAGAGACTGATTTTGCCCCCCCCCCACAGATAGACGCAGCCTCTGCCCCCCCACAGAGAGACGCAGCCTCTGCCCCCCCCACAGAGAGACGCAGCCTCTGCCCCCCCCCCCCACAGAGAGACGCAGCCTCTGCCCCCCCCCCACAGAGAGACGCAGCCTCTGCCCCCCCCCCACAGAGAGACGCAGCCTCTGCCCCCCCACAGAGAGACGCAGCCTCTGCCCCCCCCCACAGAGAGACGCAGCCTCTGCCCCCCCCCCACAGAGAGACGCAGCCTCTGCCCCCCCCCCCACAGAGAGACGCAGCCTCTGCCCCCCCCCACAGAGAGATGCAGCCTTTGCCCCCAACAGCAAAAGAGCCTCAGACTGCAGTGCCCAGAAAACAGACTGCTACCCCTTTACGGCTCGGGGAAGACAAGATATGGGCACATATGAAAATTACTGACTCTGACAGCACTTCAGCAGTGCAACACAGATGACCTCCATTAAAGTTACAGTCTCAAGGCAGGCTTGGTCCCCAGCAGCCCACTCTTCCTGGCTCAGGAACAAGAGGAGGAGGGGAGAGAGGGATCTCTAGCCCCGTCCATGTCTGCAGCCCCTCCTGTAGGGAGTACGTGGGGAGCAGAGAGCTCTAGGGGGCTGGAGAGCAATGTTGGGGGATCCAGGGAGCAGGGGGTTGGAGAGCACTGGGAGGGAGTAGGGGGGGGGGGGGGAGACAGGGAGGACCAGAAATCACTGTGGTGGGGATATCAGTGTGGGGGAACAAGGGAGCACAGAGCACTGGAGGGGAGGTGAAGAGCTATTGGGGGGGGGGGGACGACGACTGGACAGCACAGTGAGGGGGGAGAGCCAGGGAGCACAGAGGGGACCAGAGAGCACTGCGGGGGAGCGAAGGAGCAGTGGGGGGGGGGGACTGGACAGCACAGTGGGGGTAGCATGGGGGAGCACAGAAAGTACTGTGGGGGGGGGGGAGAGCACAGGGGGGGGGGACAGGGCAGCACAGTGGGGGAGCCAGGGAGCACGGGGGCCAGAAAGCACTGGGGAGGAGCCAGGGAGCAGAGGAGGTATGCAGGGAGAACTGGGAGGAACTAGGGAGCACGTTGGCAGTAAAAAGTTGGATAGGAGGAGCTCCGGTGGATGGATCACATCCCGGCGCCTGCTGCAGCCTGACCGACCCCCCCATAAAGAAAGTGAGTCCCCGGCCGTGCCGCCCCCCTATGTGCCTGGATAGGAGGAGCGGCGGGGACAGCTGCACATGGAGGAATTGATCTTTCCATATTCCTCCTGCAGCCAATGAACGCCCGCAGAAGAAGCGGTCATTCAGCGGCTGCAGGAGGAATATGGAAAGATCAATTCCTCCATGTGCAGCTGTCCCCGCCGCTCCTCCTATCCAGGCACACAGGGGGGCGGCACGGCCGGGGACTCACTTTCTTTATGGGGGGGTCGGTCAGGCTGCAGCAGGCGCCGGGATGTGATCCATCCACCGGAGCTCCCATCCAGGCACACAGCAGGAGGGCGGCACGGCCGGGCAATCCCATACTCACTGGGCAGGCTGCAGAAGGTGCTGGGAGGGGAATTCATCCGCAGTCATAGGGCAGGAATAGTTTGCACCGCCTTGCCCGACTCCAAAGCCCGCTCCACTGATATACTGCCGAGACGCGCCACTGCCCATTCAAAAATGGCGCCAGATGGCGACATTTCGCTACTGCGCATGAGCCGCCCAGCCGAGTTTGTACGATCTTTGCCGAGTCCTGCAGGCTTCCTGTTGGCAACACTGCCGGGCCCCACTCGGCTGCGGGCCCCATAGCGCCCGCGTGGGTCGCTATGGCGGTAGTTCCGCCACTGGAAGGGAGAGTAAAAGAGAGGGTGGAACAAATAAAAAGTACAGAAAGAATAAAAAAACAAAAAAGATGGCTAGAGAGAGGAATTGGGGGGAAAAAAATAAAAAATTAGGACAGCGAGAGATTAAAGGGAAAGAAAAGAGAACAAAAAGAGAGTGGCACACCTTAAAATGCACCAGAAGGGGTTTTAATACTGTACATGTGGAAGGGACTCAGGGAGCGCTAAATGTCCGTGGGTTAGGGGCACAAATTACTTGTCTTGCCCTGGGTGCTGACAACCCACACTACGAAAATAATTTTACTGTTAGGGGTTCCCACAACTTGGGAAATTTTATCAAGGGGTCACGGCACTAGATGGTTGAGAACTACTGGAACCGTTAGAGGAATAGTGCCCTATCATTGATATCATAAGGAGGAATAGTGCCCTACTAGTGTCAAAGCAATGTACTTGTACGTTGCTTTGCCTACCTGTGCAATTCTGCCGACGTATATGTATGTGAGGCAGACGACAAGTGGTTAATTTATTGTTTGTTTGGCAGAAAATTTCCAAACTTATCCTTAGTTTTTTCGGCTCAAAAAAGTCTCAATTATCGATTTTGTGCCCATTAACTGGTCAAAAAATGAACGAACTGGTCAAATGACCGAATTTCGGACGATTTTCCGTATAGTGTATGGCAAGCATTAGATCAAAGAATATGACCGCTGAATAGCTGCCATGTGTTACTACTGCACTTACTGTTATGGAATAAGCCCATTACAGAAGAACATGATTCATGTACAAATGGATCCTGTAATTATCTGCTTGTCATTACAGAGGCAACCCTAATGCCAAACACAGAATAATGTGAAATTTGATGAATAAAATGAACACTTACATATTCTTTTATGTCTTTGGACTTAACAGCCTTGTAGGAATAATAGGCAGGATAAAGAGTGCCAAAGATCAGCCTGCAAAAGAGAAAGAAAATATGAGCACAAAATATTCATGCAGTAATTGTAGTAGGATTGTTATAACAATACAATACCACTATTCTGGTATAGGTTAGGCAATGAAAGTAATGGTCAGACTGGCAGCAATCGGTAACTGTTGTCTTTTATCCTTATTTTAAAAAGAGGCCCACAGTTCAGAATGATGAAAGTGTGACTGATGGGAGGCAACATGGTTTATTATCATATTTCTGGAGTTTTCTTTCTGGTTGATACAACCAGGTGACTTAGGCCCCTTTCAGACGTGCGGACCGTATGTCCGCATTTTCATCCATCCGTTACGGATGAAAACGGGACATACATTGGTCCCTATGTGATTGCGGGTGTCAGCGGATGACCATCCGCTGACACCCGTAATCACCCTCCTCCGCAATGATCCGATTTTTCGGACGGAAGAAAATCCGGTAGCGGGGTGTATGACCCCTTGGATGGGTTCACTACACACTGAATTTATACAGACAGGCAGTCGAAGATGGTTGAAAACAAAGATTTTGGTTTATTCTTCCATCTTGCTGGAAACAAGTGCAAGCATCCAAACAGCATAAACACAATCAAACATAAAATAAACCCTGGCCACTTGGGGCATCTATCTTCACCACGCAGGAACCTATCTATGGAGTCTGGCACAGCCTAGTGCTGGGCAGACACTGCTGGTCATACAGCAGAAAAACAATAGTCTTTTGATTTTTATCACACAGAAAAATCAATCACCTTCTCACCTCCTCAGAAGACTTTCAGTACACTGCTCTCCTTCACTCAAAAAGCCTCAGGATGCAGAAAATCAGTGATAATCCTCTGGATTACTTATATAGGCCTTAATTGCCTCATTCTGAACAGCTGATGTTTTCCAACGCCCTTAGACCTTTTCTGGCTACTTTTGCAGCCGACGCCTAATAACAATTGGTGTATTGTCTAAACGAGGCAGAAATGTATGTCCCGTCTGTGACAACACCCACAGATTTACCTGACTTCCTGTCACAATAGCTAAACTTATATCATTGTACCATAATAGAACAAATTGCTATGTGATACAGTACTATCAACAGTAACATTATCAGAGTTTTAATAGACTAGCTAACTATAGGAAAAAACAAGTTAATATGTATATGAAAAAAATAGAGGGAATCCACAACCACCCAGGTAATATTTATTTTAAATAATTTATTTCAGTGACCAATATTGAAGTCACCTTTAACCACTTGCCGACCAGCTGCCGTCATACTGCGGCAGGTCGGCACGATCCCGCGAACTGTTCTAGCTGTACATAGGCCCCTTTAAGCGGGATACCAGACGTGTGCTCTCCGCACTGCGGGGGTTCACATGTGCGTAGCCAGCGATCGCGGGCACGAGAGGCAGAACAGGGACACGTGTGTGTAAACACACACATCCCTGTTCTGTGAGGAGAGGAAAGGCAGATTGTGAGTTCCTACAAGCTGGGAACCACGATCTGTCAATTCCTCCAGTCACTTTCATCCCCCATACAGTTAGAACACACACTGAGGGCTCTTTCACACGGAGCGGACCGTTTCCGGGTCCGCTCCGTGTGTCTCCGTCGGCTCAGCGGGGATCCCCGCTCAGCTGTCGGCGGATAGGGCGGTCCCCGCACACAGTGCAGGGACCGCCCTGTCTCTGCTCCGCTGTCCCCTATGGGGAACCTGATGCAGACGTACCGTCTGTCCGTCTGCATCAGTTCCGCTCCGCCGAACGGAAGAAAAATAGGGTTTCTTCCGTTCGGAAAAGCGGATCCCGACGGACGCGGACGCTAGCGGATGCTCCATCCGCTAACGGACGCAATCCCATAGGGATGTATTACAAGTCCGTTAACGGACTTGTAATAAGGGATGAGCGGAACGGACATGTGAAAGGGGCCTAAGGAACACATTTAACCCTGTAACATATTTATAGCACTGATCGCTGTATAAATGCCAATGGTCCCAAAATGGTGTCAAGGGTGCCCGATGTATCTTCCATAATGTCGCAGTCCCGATAAAAATTGGACCGCCGCCATTACTAGTAAAAAAAATAATAATAAAAATGTCAACTTTGTTTGGATACAACGTCGCACGACCATGCAATTGTCAGTTAAATCGATGCAGTGCCGTATCGCAAAAAAATAGCCTGGTCATTGAGCAGCCAAATCTTCCGGGGGTTAATAGAATATTTATGAGAAGGGGTTCAGCAAACACAGCCCAGGGCTTTTCCCTGGAAAAGTTACATTTTAAAGTCTGTCTCTGCTTCCTCTTCTACTTTAGTTGGATCTTTTAGCAATGTTACCAAGGAGAAATTACAGTTTGGGATTTCAGCCAAGTCATTAGAGTCCTACATGTGGAGTGTCCAAATCTTTTACCCTGGCCTTCACTTTGTACATCTAATTAGCTAAAGTGTACTCTGAGAATGTGCAGAATAAAATCATGTGACAAGAGGTTAAAGTCCTTCTACTTGGGTAGATAATCAAGATTGAAATTATTTTGTTTTAAAACATTCTCCTGTAACATGTGAATTACAGGAGCGCTGTCTTGCAAGACGAGCAGGACTCAAGCCACTGGTGTATATATTATCGTATGTGGCCAAACGTCTGGGGGTGCTGGAGGCTTCCTGAAGAAGTCGGAGATGCTCAGACACTCGGGGACAATGTCAGCTAGGTAGGGTAGGCATAACGTGCATTGAAGCACCCAAAAGTGTGAATGCCGCGTACACACGGTCGTTTTTTGTCTTGTAAAAAAACAGAGTTTTTTCTCATGAAAAAAAACAATGTTTTTCAAACTTCATTTTAAAAAACGACGTTGCCTACACACCATCGTTTTTTCAAAATGCTCTACGTACGACGGCACTCGGTTCCATACAAGCTCGCGTCATAACTTGCCTCTGAGCATGCGCGGGTTTAAAAACGTTGTTTTAAACGTCGTTTTATCCCACACACGATAATTTTTTATGACACAAAAAACGACGTTTTGAAAAACGACATAAAAAATTGAAGCATGTTCGAATTTTTTTTTTTCTTTTTCAGAAGACAAAAAACAATGTTTTGCCCACACACGATCATTTAAAATGACGTTTTTAATCGCAAAAAACGACCGTGTGTACGCGGCATGAACAGTTCCTGAGTGTCTCAGAGTGTCACCAGCGCCCCCGCACCTCTGGCCACATACAGTACTGCATACACTAGCAGTGGTTGTGGAACGAATCATCATTATTTCTTATGGGGAAACTTGTTTTGATATACGAGTGCTTTGGATTACAAGTATGCTTCTGGAACAAATTATGCTTGTAATCCAAGGTATTACTGTACAATGTAGGTGGTACCCCTCGGAAACAGGAGAACATGTTTGTTGCTCTCAAAAAAAAAAACAAGAGAACCTACTGTACATGTGTCTTTCCATTTTCTTTGATGTGATATATCACCAATACCAAGTGGATGGGCCCCTGTGGCATTAGAAAGATTGGAATATCTATCTTTTTTCACAGATACTTGGAATTAAATGATAAAAGATATATACATATAAAGCTATTTATCTTGTTAAAGTGATTGTAAAGCCTCAAGATTTTTCAACATAATGCATTCTATGCATTAAAGTGGATGTAAACCCTATTCATGAAATTGGGGACATATATCTACAGTAGGAATCGACCAATATCGTTTTTTCGGTGCGAATACGATACCTATATTTTGGCAACCTGTCAGGCCGATAACTGATATTATCTGCTGATTTTCTGTATATTAAAACATTTTTTTTTTTTTATAACTGTTGTTGCTGTCACAAGGAATGTAAACATCCCTTGTGATTGTAATAGGCAGTGACAGGTACTCTTTATAGAGGGACCCCAAACCCCTCCACTTGAAAGTTTTCAAAACGTCAAGATCTGCATTTTTGAATACTTTCTCTTTTTAACCACTTAAGGACCGCCTAACGCCGATATACGTCGGCAGAATGGCACCGCTGGGCACAATCACGTACCTGTACGTGATTGTATAAAGCCCAGCGGTGGGTCGCGGGCGCGCTCCCGTGACCCGGTCCGAAGCTCCGTGACCGCGCCTTCGGGACTCGCGGACCCGATCGCCGCTAGAGTCCCGCCGCTAGAGTCCCGCGAACGGTCCCGGAGCTGAAGAACGGGGAGAGCCGTGTGTAAACACGGCTTCCCCGTTCTTCACTGTGGCGGCAGCATTGATCGTGTCATCCCTTTTATAGGGGGACACAATCGATGACGTCACACCTACAGCCACACCCCCCTACAGTTGTAAACACACTTCAGGTCACACATAACCCCATCAGCGCCCCCTGTGGTTAACTCCCAAACTGCAACTGTCATTTTCACAATAAACAATGCAATTTAAATGCATTTTATGCTGTGAAAATTACAATGGTCCCAAAAATGTGTCAAAAATGTCCGAAGTGTCCGCCATAATGTCGCAGTCACAAAAAAAATCGCTGATCGCCGCCATTAGTAGTAAAAATTAATAAAAATGCAATAAAACTATCCCCTATTTTGCAAACGCTATAAATTTTTCGCAAACCAATCGATAAACGCTTATTGTGATTTTTTTTACCAAAAATAGGTAGAAGAATACGTATCGGCCTAAACTGAGGAAAAAATAAATGTTTTATATGTTTTTGGGGGATATTTATTATAGCAAAAAGTAAAAAATATTGCATTTTTTTTCAAAATTTACGCTCTATTTTTGTTTATAGCGCAAAAAATAAAAACCGCAGAGGTGATCAAATACCACCAAAAGAAAGCTCTATTTGTGGGGAAAAAAGGACGCCAATTTTATTAAAGAGCCACATCGCACGACCGCGCAATTGTCAGTTAAAGCGACGCAGTGCCAAATCGCAAAAAGGGGCCTGGTCCACGGACCAGTTTCATCTGACATGTTCGGTCGTGTGTACGGGGCCTAAGAAGCTATTTTGCATTGAAGTCTATGGGATGTGAGTTTGCATTGAAGTTCATGGGACGCAGCATGCCATAATTGGCACCTTTTTATTTAATTATTTAATCAGAAAAATGCTAATTTTTTATTTAATTAATGTGGTTGCCGTTTTTACATTGAATTCACTAAGGGGCGCTTCTGCATTGAAGTCAATGGGATGTAACTATTCATTAAAGTTAACCACTTCACCCCCGGACGATTTGGCCCAATGACCAGGCCATTTTTTGTAATTCGGCACTGCGTCGCTTTAACTGACAATTGCGCGGTCGTGCGACGTGGCTTCCAAACAAAATTGACATCCTTTTTTCCCCACAAATAGAGCTTTCTTTTGGTGGTATTTGAAAAAATATATTAAAAAAACGATTTTTTTCCTCAGTTTAGGCCGATATGTATTCTTCTACATATTTTTAATTAAAAAAAAATCGCAATAATAATAAGCGTACATTGATTGGTTTGCGCAAATGTTATAGCGGCTACAAAATAGGGGATTGTTTTTATGGCATTATTATTATTTTTTTCCTAGTAATGGCTGCAATCTGCGATTTTTATCGTGACTGCGACACTATTTTGGAACCATTGTCATTTATACAGCGATCAGTGGTATAAAAATGAACTGATTACTGTGTAAATTACACTGGCAGGGAAGGGGTTAACCACTAAGGGGCAAGGAAGGGGGTTAAGTGTGTCCTAGGGAGTGATGCTAACTGTGAGGGGGCTGGGCTACCAGTGACATGACATTGATCACTGCTCCCGATGACAAGAAGCAGTAGATCACTGTCCTGTCACTAGGCAGAACAGGGAAATGCCTTGTTTACACAGGCATCTCCCTGTTCTGCCGCTCCGTGACACGATCGCGGGACACTGGCGGACATTGAGTCTGCAGGTACGGTCACAGAGCTTGCGCACGCGCGCCGGATAGGCGGCAGATTCAAAGCAATGTACAGGTACATTACTTTGCCTGCCCATGCCATTCTGCCAACGTATATCTACGTGAGGCAGATGGCAAGTGGTTAAAGCGGGGGTTCACCCCAAAAAACAATTTTTAACATTACATTTAGCCGAGTTGCCATAATGACAATCGGCTGTTTTTTTTTATTTTATCCCCGTACTTACCGTATTTTTACCGCCGATTCCGGGTATGTCTTCTGCGGGACTGGGCGTTCCTATCTGATTGACAGGCTTCCGACCGTTGCATACAGCGCGTCACGAGTTGCCGAAAGAACCTGAACATCGGTGCGGTTCTATATTTCTAGATTGTAAGCTCTAACGAGCAGGGCCCTCTGATCCCTCCTGTATTGATTGTATTGTGACTGTACTGTCTTCCCTGATGTAAAGCGCTGCGCAAACTGTTGGCGCTATATAAATCCTGTATAATAATAATAATAAGAAGAAGAAGCCGAACGTCGTTGCTCAGGCGCCGTATAGAACCGCACCGATGTTCAGGTTCTTTCGGCAACTCGTGACGCGCAGTATGCGACGGTCGGAAGCCTGTCAATCAATTAGAAACGCCCAGTCCCGCAGAAGACATACCCGGAAGCGGCGGTGAAAATACAGTATGTACGGGGATAAAAAAAAACAAAAAAACAGCCGATTGTCATTATGACAACTCGGCTAACTGTAATGTTAAAACATTTATTTTTTGGGTGAACCTCCGCTTTAAGAGGGACCGGTTTTGCACTGACGTCGCTAAGGGGTGTCTTTGGGACGTGATTTGCGTTGAACTCTATGGGACGTGATTTTGCACTAAAGTCACTAGGGGGCTGTTTTTGCATTGAAGTCTAAAGGATGCGATTTTTGCATTAAAGTCACTAGGGGGAGATTTTGCATTGAAGTCTATGGAAAGCGATTTCGCATTGATGTCACTAAGGGGGCGTTTTTGCATTAAAGTCTATGGGACTCAGCATGCCATTATCGTCACCTTTAATTTTCTGTAACCCTATTTTCAGCTGCTAATCTTCGGCGGACGATATATCTGTGCATCTCTAATAAATACTTTCCAAGGAGATGCAGGCCCTTGTGCTTTTCTTATCAAAACACTGAGAGAACACCAGGTGATTATAATGAACCAGATCCTTTCATTCAGATTCAGTCATCAAAGGACATAGTAAAACAAATAGCTACTTCTTCTGAGCAACAAAAGGTAGGAATCAGATATTTTTTTTTTTTATCTCATCAAAAGTGGAGTTACTACTCAATAAAAAAAAGCAAAAAAAAAAAAAAAAGCTCAAGAGGATAACACTGTGTTGATCAGGCAGGAAGTCTGTGATTTGGACTCTGGAGTCTGGTGGAACGAGGTTGGGTTCCACTCTAGGTCAGGATTTCCACCTTGCAGATGTCACAGGTGGGTAGACCATAAAAGACAGGAAGTGTCTGTCTAAGGTTGGAAAGTTGTGTAAGCGTGTTCCTTTCTGAGAGTGAAACAGACATAGATAGCGAGCAAAATAGCCAGAAAACTGAAAGTTCATATTGGTGTGTAAGCTGGCTGTACGGCGGTGCAGGAAAACACATAAAAATACATAAATGGTCAGGAAAGCCCTGAAACTGACCTATGTGCATAGACTGATTATAGAGTGCTAGCCTGGCTACAAAAATACTATTATTAGGGAATGGTCACCAGATATATCCATTAACCCCTGCTACAGTTTTCTCTGCTGCACTGTGCCAAATGTTTCTATCATCTAAATGAATTCTTTGAAAATTGCATGTTGCCTAAATGGAGAGCATCTGCCAGCCAACGTCGCTCCCAGGAGAGGTCTTCTCTCTGTGGTAGACAGATGAGCAGTCAATCCGGGAAACAAAGGGGTGGGTGGTCTACCACTCAGAGTTACAAGCTCTGCACTGCGAAGCATGACATGACACTAGGAGATAATTCTTGCTCAATTACAGTATGCCCATTTATAGCGGACACAATGATGAGATTATTAAGATTAATAAATTAATCATTATAATTTTTCTTGTGGCAGACACACCCATAGCAGCAACATTGTGAATCCACCATACAGAGCAGGAGACCCAGATATGTGAGGCCAAAATGATAACTAAACTAAGGCACAAAACTGCAATACTGTGAAATGCGGTTTACAAGTCGTTGGGCCTCATTCACACTTGGCGATTTGGAATCGTGGGAGGAATCGGCATGATTTTGCCCCACAAATCCAAATCATGGGGCAATAGGTACAAATCGCATTTGGGTGCCATTTATTGTAAATGGCAACCCAAATGTGGTGCAATTTTGCTGCAATTGCACTTCAATAGTGGCAAAATGCGGCTTTAAAAACCGTATGAAGCTTGTTGCCCAAAAAGGAGCACAAGCTTCTTATGGGCGACAAACTCGCATAGGGCAGCCCATTGAAGTGAATGTGCTGCCCTATGAGTGACGGAATTTGTAAGCCAGCAATTTCATGCATTCATTAGTGCCACGTCCAATATTTTTAGGAGAAAAGAAAAATCCCCTTGTGGTGGACTTTAAAGGCACAATCATTTAGAAATATATTTAAGCTTTTTGAGAGAATATTTATAAAACATTATATATAAAACATGTAAAAACAAGGAATTCTTTACAAATCTACAACATTGTCACCATCACTTTAATGTAGTACAGTCTAATATTCTTCTACCTACCCAACGCGTTTCGGAGTACAGGTGTCTCCTTCTTCAGGGGTATAAATTAGCAAGAAAAGTTTGTATTATGCATTATGATGGTGTGGTGATTTAACATTCCATTATGTTATACTTAAAAACAACAACGAGAACAAGTGTACTTCCAATTTTTCTGCCTAGAAATCCTCAGCATCGCAGAATCGCGTAAAAATCACCCAAACAAAGGCAAATTGGAGTTCCTACTATGCGGAGTGTGAATCGGGCCCTAAATATGGTGGCTGCATTAGGTCTTATTTCTTTGGTTAAGAATATTTTTTACCAAGTATTAAAAATGCCTATTGATTTTGCTGTGTCCTTGTCTTTTCCTGTGCTATGAGTATTCATCTGGTGTAACCTACTAATCCAATCATCCCACATGTAATGGAGATTAAAGCCTCGTACACACAATCCGATTTTTCAACGGGAATTGTGTGATGACAGGCTGTTGGTGGAAAATCCGACCGTTTGTATGCTCCATCGGAGAATTGTTGTCAATTTTCAATGGACAAATATGGGATAACATGCTTTCAAATTTTCCGCAAACAAATGAGTGTTGTTGGATTTTCCAATCGTGTGTACACAAGTCCATGGGACAAAACTCCAAAGTACAAACACGCATGCTCAGAAGCAATGCTCACCATAACACAACATTAGCAGAAGTTGCCCAAAGCGTGGTGCTAAAGAGCTGAAAAAACACATAGTTTCATGTTTGTTGGCTGACAATTCTTTGCCATTTGTATGCAATACAAGTTCACGGCCAGCGCCCTTCGGACAAAAGTCCTACGCTTTGTCCGATGAAAATCCGATCGTGTGTACAAGGCTTAAGGCTGGGTTCACACAAGTCTGATGCCAGACATCGCATGTGATTCACACCACATTGTTGTGTCGATCACATGGGATGCCTGTGCGATGCAAATTCAGCCATACAAACTGTATGGCTAAAATTGCATCGCATTCAGACCAAAATGGGGCAGGACCCTTTTTTTTGTTCCGCACTGGAATCGGATCACATGGGTGTTCAATTTCACAGTTCGCAGTGCGATCTGCGAACCGATTTGGGGGTGTCATTAACTTTACATTGACAACCGCAGCGGTTCACAGATGTCAGTGTGAACTGCCTGTGATTCAGGTGCAATGCGGGAACCCATATAGAAATCGCAGGGTTTCCGGCACCACACCAGTGTGAACCAAGCCTAAAGTACAAGTAAAGGCAAGATGTTTTGTTTTTCATTTTGAATAAAGTAAAGCCTACCCAACACACGGATTGAAATTCAGCAGGTTTTATTGGAATCAGATGAATTTCAGTCTGTGTGCAGCCCTCTCTGTTCAACAGAAGCTGATCTTACTATCAGCTTCTCTCAAACGGACACTCCTGAAAACCTTAGATCAGCAGCTTGCAGCCAATTAGCTACAGCGCTGATCAGTGTATGGCAATGTCCCACCAGGGGGGGGGTTGGTTTCCAACATCCACCTTGCGTATGTGGATGCAGGAATCTGTAATGCCACGTACATATGATTGGATTTTCCGTCGGAAAAACCTTGGATGGTAACCTTTGTACCACACATGTGAAGTATTTCCGCGAACGTTAGAGAGAGCAATAATTCTAGATTCAGGGGAGTCAGTATTGAGGAGCGCCCATATAGTGTGGAAAGGGGTTTATCAATGTCACCCTGTGCAAGTAGTTTCTCAATTGAGTCAGCTTGGAGGAGCGGTGAGGAAATTGAGCCCAGCAAGCTGCACACAATTGAGGATCAGGGATAGGGTGACCACATTTCCAAACTACCATTCCGGGACACCCCTCTTCCCAAAAATCAGCTTGTGCTGTAACGAATCACAGCACAGTGATTGGACACAAGAGGCAGGATTTATGATTTCTCCAATCACAAGCAGGGGGTGGGATTGTGCTCCTCCAGGCATTCCCGGCCAGGACAAGTACTGTCAGTGAGTAAAGCAGTGATGTGGCGGCCTTTTTTGGGGGCATCAGATTGGCCTGTGGGGTGGCTTTGTCAGTTTCATTCCGGGACACTGTGTTGTCCTGGAATGAAGGTACCCGGGAGAGACCTGCAAAATCCGGGACTGTCCCGGGCAATCCGGGACACGTGGTCACCCGGATGGTATGAAGTTGGGGGGAGAAAAGTATTGCCCCATAGAAGTTGAGCAGGTGATCACTGATTCGGATGTAAAAAACAACGATGGGCAGCCCCCCCGCACTCTCCAGGTGGCACGCGTCGGTCCCAGAACCGTGTCGTATGCTTTGGGTGCTCTGTAAACCAAGTTTTGGAGGTCGGCTAAGGAGCCCAGGAAAGCGGCGTCCAAACATTCAGCAGCGTTAGATGGAGGACCCATAAAAGAAACATTATACAGAAACTAGCAGTGTCACCCAGTAATAGACATCAAAGTTGGGCAGTGCCAAGTTGGTAGGCAGCTAGGGTTGCCACTTTTTTTTTTAAGCCAAACCCGAACACTTTAGCGGTGCACAGCAAACACATTTTTTATTAGCATACTCTATAGCAGGGATATGCAATTAGTGGACCTCCAGCTGTTGCAAAACTACAAGTCCCATCATGCTTCTGCCTCTGAGTGTTATGCTTGTGGCTGTCAGAGTCTTGCTATGCCTCATGGGATTTGTAGTTCTGCAACATCTGGAGGTCCGCTAATTGCATATCCCTGCTCTATAGGATTGTAAAATACCTGGGAAACATTTTGGCTATCCAAAGAGAATGGTAATATGGCGTGCATGGTGCCCCCTTACCCTCCTATCAGGCACTGTTCTGAGATACATTCCTGTTTAAATATTGTGTCTGGGTTTCGGGGTGGACTGAAACCCGGACACATGATTCAAAACCCGAACTGTCCGGGGTAATCCTGGACAGGTGGCAACCCTATAGGCAGCCACAAGGTGGATTTAGCAAGCAAAGATGGACATTTAGGCCCAGATTCTGAAAGGGCTTACGACGGCGCAACGCCATGTGCGCCGTTGTAAGTCCTAATCTGGGCCGTCGTATCTATGCGTCTGATTCTTAGAATCAGTTACGCATAGATAACCATTAGATCCGACAGGCGTAAGGCTCTTACGCTGTCGGATCTTAAATGCAATTTTTTCTTCCGCCGCTAGGTGTCGCCTCCGTCGTTTTCCCGATCGAGTATGCAAATTAGCAAAATACGCAAATTCCCGAACGTACGCGTGGTCGATGCAGTGAAGATAAATCGTTTACGTTAGATTTGCGACGCGTAAAGTTGCCCCTGCTATATGAGGGGCAACCAATGTTAAGTATGGCCGTCGTTCCCGCGTCGAAATTTAAAAAATTTACGTAGTTTGCGTAAGTCGTCCGTGAATGGGGCTGGACCATTTACGTTCACATTGAAACCAATGACGTCCTTGCGACGTCATTTCGCGCAATGCACGTCGGGAAATTTTAGGGACGGCGCATGCGCAGTACGTTCGGCGCGGGAACGCGCCTAATTTAAATGATCCACGCCCCCTACCCAGATCATTTGAATTAGGCGGGCTTGCGCCGGGGAATTTACTCTACGCCGCAGCAACTTTACAGGCAAGTGCTTTGTGAATCAAGCACTTGCCCGTAAAACTTGGGGCGGCGTAACGTAAACGAGATACGTTACGCCCGCATAGTTTTACGCCGAGATACGAGAATCTGGGCCTTAGTTCTACATTCAGATACAGAACAATGATTGATAACCACATCCTGTTTGTTCAATCTTCCATTTCTCTTTCTCAAAATCAGCATCTCTAAAAATATATTAGCTACAGAACAGGAGCAGCAGTAATAAACTTCACTAAAGCCACTGCAATAAACGCATCAGGCCTTTTTCCTAATAAACTGAGAATCTTCAAATGAAAATAAAACTATATTGTTCTAAGCAAATATTGATTTATTGATAAATGTGGGATATGTCATGCTTTCCCCAATTACATAAGATTCTTTCCTGTAAAACTGCTGTGCATTTCCTCTACAGAGCTATCTCAGGACCTGATGTGTCAGCCAAGGAAGAGGGGCGTTGGAAGACAGTCAGAGAACAAAGAGCATCATCCAGCCGCTGTGATAAGTAACATGCAGACAGAAATAACAAATGAAAAAACCAACAAGCTGCACATCAAGGCTAAATTTATCCCCTCCCCCACAAATTTCAGCCGCTAATGTATATTTTATGTACACTCAGCTTATGTGTTGCATATTTAATTGAGCGAGGGAATAGCACAAGAAAAGCTCTGTATGTTTAAAATCATGCAATTTAATTATTAGGATTGCTGGTTAGAGAAGCAAGTTTATGCTTGGGGAAAAAGTGGAGCAAGATTTAACCCTATACAGGGGCTTGTCCTATTTCTCTTCTCAGACCCTCGATTGACCTTTTGCTTGTTTGATCATTGTAAAGTGTATGTAGGTTGTGTCCCTCTGGAGGATTTTGCACAGTGCCATGCTACTGCTGTTTAACCGCTTGACCCCCGGAAGATTACACCCCCCCCCCCCCCCCCCTGTAATGACCAGGCCATTTTTTGCTTTTTTCCACGGCGTTACTTTAACCGGTTAAGACCCGGACCATAATGCAGTTGAAGGACCTGGCCCCTTTTTGCGATTCGGCACTGCGCCGCTTTAACTGCGCGGTCGTGCGACGTGGCTCCCAAACAAAATTGGCGTCCTTTTTTTCCCACACATAGAGCTTTCTTTTGGTGGTATTTGATCACCTCTGCGTTTTTAAATTTTTGCACTATAAACAAAAATAGAGCGACAATTTAAAAAAAAATCTATATATTTTTTACTTTTTGCTATAATAAATATCCCTCCAAAAAAATATAAAAAAAAATGTTTTCCTCAGTTTAGGCCGATACGTATTCTTCTACATATTTTTGGTAAAAAAAATCACAATAAGCGTTTATTGATTGGTTTGCGCAAAAGTTATAGCGTCTACAAAATAGGCGATAGTTTTATGGCATTTTAATTAATAGTTTTTTTTTACTAGTAATGGTGGCGATCAGCGTTTTTTTTTCGTGACTGCGACAATTATGGCGGACACATCTGACACTTTTGACACATTTTTGGGACCATTGTCATTTTCACAGCGAAAAGTGCTATAAAAATGCACTGATTACTGGGAAAAAGACAATGGCAGTGAAGGGGTTAACCACTAGGGGGTGCTGTAGGGGTTAAGTGTGACCTCATGTGTGTTTCTTACTGTAGTGGGGCGTGGCTGGACGTGTGACGTCAGTGATCGCTGTTCCCTATGACAGGGAACAGGCGATCACTGACACTGCCACAGAGAAGAACGGGGAAGGTTTGTTTACACTCACCTCTCCCCGTTCTTCAGCTCCCATGACCCTGATCGTGGGACACCGGCGGCGAACGGGTCCGCGGGTCCCGGACACATGGCTGGGTTATTAAAAGGGACGTACATGTATGCCCTTGTGCCCAGCCGTGCCATTCTGTCAACGTATATCATCGTGCGGCGGTCCTTAACCACTTAAGGACCGGGCCAATATGCTGCTAAATGACCCAAGGGGTCTCTACGTGTTATTGACTTCAAGGAGGTGTGAATTACTGGGCGTGCCGCAATGCATACTGGGAAATGTAGTTCTTACATGAACGAGTGCCGCAAACTAGGAAGTGAATGAGAGAACAGAAACTAGAATGCCGGAGGTGATATAGATGAAGGAATTTAATAGGTATTTACTTGTTTTTTAACAGAATCATTACACTATTCTGTCTGTCTACCTTGCAGACATTAATTTTAGCCAAAAAATGTTTTTCCTTTACAACTCCTTTAAGGCTCGATTTACATCTATGCATGTTGCCTTTAAAAACGCCTAAAGCTCAAAAAAGTAGATATGTGCATTCCCGTTCGTACGAATGTTATTTTCGGACGAAAATTTTCATTTTCGTACCCGCAGAATAATGTGTACATACGAAAAAATTAAAGCACCAAAATACGAAAACGACGGGATTACGAATGAGCCGCATAACGAACAACAGCAAATACGAACGAACGATCGATCCGACAAAAATACGACAAAACGAAAACGGCAAAAGAATGAAAATGACATCTATAAAAAAAGATTTGAATTCTGTATCCTGTTTGAATCCCCTCTCTGCTCGTATCCTCAGCCGTATGTTCACACGACATCCACAACAAAAGATTGCATTCTGTATCCTGTTTGAATCTCCTCTCTGCTCGTATTCTCAGCCGTATGTTCACACGACATCCACAACAAAAGATTTGCACTCTGTATCTTGTTTGAATCCCTTCTCTGTTCGCACCCTCAGTCGTATGCTCATAAGACATCCACAACAAAAGACCCGCACTCTGCATTTTGTTTGAATCCTTTCCCTGTCCGCATCCCCAGTCGCATGCTCACACGACATCCACAACAAAAGACCCGCACCCTGTATTTTGAATTCCTTTTTTCTGTTCGTATTTTGGATTCAACAGAATGCAAATCTTTTGCCACAGATGTCACACGAACACACGACCGAAAACACCAAAAGAAAAAGGACCCAAAACACAGAATGCAAATCCCTTGCCACAGATGTACTTTTCGTTTTTTTGAATGGGCAGTGAGTGTAGTTAGCAGCTTCTCTTTTGTGCTGAGTAGTACAGTAAAGCCAAATAAACTTTTCTGTGGATTTTCATCTGAAGGGAGATCAGTTGGCCAGACTTTTGAACCCAAAAATGGTTTTCTGATGGAGTTTAAAAACGAACAAATTTTCTGAGAACGAACGGAAAACGATCGTTTTTATGTTTGTTGTTAAAAAAGTCTGACCAAGTGTATGGGGCTTAACAATAGTTAATTTTGATGAGCCGCGTGTTGAAAGTGCCGCGAATCCCGCGATATATTTACGAAAGTACAAAATGACGAAAATCCTTTTTCTGTTCGTATCTTCAGTCACATGCCCACATGACATCCACAACAAATTGTCATAGATGTCACACAAACACACGACCGAAAACACAAACAGAAAAAGGAATCCAAAACACAGAATGCAAATCATTGACGAAAATTCACGAAAATTATTGTCTAACAAGTAACGAACATGAATTAAACAGAATAACGAACCATCCCGCATGTACGAAAATAAAACGGTAACGAAAATACGAAAGGATCGGAATACGAAAAAATCTCGTTGTACGAAAAACGAACAGGAACGAACAGGAAAACGGGCGTCTTACGAAAAACGAATGGAAACGAACCTACGGAACGATACGAAATGAAACAAAAAAAACACGAATTTTTTTTCTGTGCACATGTCTACAAAAAAGTACATAACCTTGTTTTTGGGCAGATTACAGGCATTTTTCTGCTTTTTACATTGGTGACCTTTTAACCACTAGCCGACCAGCCGCCGTATAACAGTTATACGGCGGCAGGTCGGCTCGGCTTCGCGAAATCATGTAGCTATACGTCATTTCGCATTGCAGCCAATAGGTGCCGCCGGTCGCAATCACCACCGGGCACCCGCGATCGCTCGTTCCAGAGCGAGAACCGGGAGCTGTGTGTGTAAACACACAACTTCCGGTCCTGTCAGGGGGAGAAATGACTGTTCGTCTGTTCATATATTGTATGAAGAGCGATCTGTCATTTCCCCTAGTCAGTCCCACCCCCTTCAGTTAGAACACACCTAGGGAACATAATTAAACCTTCCCTCGCCCCCTAGTGTTAACCCCTTCCCTGCCAGTGGCATTTTTACAGTAATCAATGCATTTTTATAGCACCGATTGCTATAAAAATGCCAATGGTCCCAAAAATGTGTGCGAAGTGTCTGCCATAAGGTCGCAGTACCGATAAAAATCGCTGATCGCCGCCATTACTAGTAAAAAAAAAATATTAATAAAAATGCCATAAAACTATGCCCTATTTTGTAGACGCTATAATTGTTGCGCAAACCAATTAATAAACGCTTATTGCGATTTTTCTTTTTTATGAAAAATATGTAGAAGAATACGTATCGGCCTAAACAGAGGAAAAAACATTTTTTTTTATATATATTTTTGGGGGATATTTATTATAGCAAAAAATTTTATTTTTTTCAAAATTGTCGCTCTATTTTTGTTTATAGCGCAGAAATTAAAAACCGCAGAGGTGATCAAATAACACCAAAAGAAAGCTCTATTTCTGGGGAAAAAAGGATGCCAATTTGGTTTGGGAGCCATGTCGCACGACCACGCAAGTCAGTTAAAGAGACGAAGTGCCGAATCACAAAAAGTGGGCCGGTCATTGACCAGCAAAATGGTCCGGGGCTGAAGTGGTTAAAGCGGAGGTCCGCCCACGCCTGCAAAAATTATAAGCCAGCAGCTGCTGATTTTTTAAAATAGGACACCTACCTGGAGTCCAGCAATGACGGCACGGCAGCTGATGTTTCCATCAGCTGTCGGGTGCTGCCGCTGACATTACGGGTAAGGGAACCTGGCAGTGTAGCATTACGGCTTTACCCCGGGTCCCTACTGCGCATGCACGAGGCAGGGCTGCACTCTCCTACTGGCCCGGTCACGGGGGGAGGAGGAGGGAGCCGAGCTGTGACGTAATTTGCCGTGGCCCTGTCTCCTGGAAGTGTCAAAGACAAGTATCTTCTCCTCCCTGAAAGGTGCCAAACTCCGCTTTAACGGGGGCACTGACAGCAATAAAAACTGACAAGTGTATCCCTCTCCACTCTATCCAAAACGAAAAACAAAGTTTTGCCTTTAGTTGTACTTTAAGGCCTCTGTAACTAGATGGAAAGCAAAAAGATTGGCTACCTATCGCATCACATTATTCTAGACGCACCATCAAAAGATCCTGTGTTGGGAGAATGGAAGGTGAAAACCTTATGAATGGAGGATGCACATCTGGAGAGGCACTAGAAATAGAGTAGAATGAATCCTTTTTAACTAGCAAATGTCCTGTACATGAAGGAGGAAGCATCCTGACTTGGGTACAATGGTGGGACTGATCATAGAAGTGAAGGGACCAGCGCTGGGTTCTTGATGTGAGGAATTAAATTTCTCTTCTAAATGCCATGTTTTTTACCCAATCAGAATCCACCCCCTGTAAAATAGCGGTAGTTTTCATTTAATCTGCATAGAACAGTATGAATCACCCAATTTTTTTTAACCTGGTCAGCATACATCAGTGAATGGTACTCATGAGTCGTGATATTTTTACATCCACACAAGATCCAATTGCACTTCATTTAGGTGATATTAAGACCCCTTTTACACTGGGGTATTTTTCAGGCGCCCAAAAAAATGACAAAAAAAATTGGTGTGACGTTCCCCCTCGGACGATACCAGGCCCTTCGGTCTGGTATGGATTTAAGGGGAATCCCAAGAAATCCCGCCGAAAAACGGCGTGGTGGTCCTCCCAAAATCCATACCAGACCCTTATCCGAGCACACAGCCCGGCCAACCAGGAATGGGGGTGGGGACGAGCGAGCGCCCCCCCTCCTGAACTGTATCAGGCCGCATGCCCTCAACATGGGGTGTGGGTGCTTTGGGGCGGGGCCCAGAGAAACGCTGCTGAAAGCATTGACGGCAATGCAAAACGCTGATCAAATCGCGTTTATAAAGCAGCGTTTTCCTGCCAGCAATCCGGCGTTCAAAACGTCAGTTTATGAGCTCCAGTGTGCATGAAGCCTAAAACTATTTTATCAGGATTTTATGTGATAGACCAACACAAATTGGCACATAATTGTGAAGTGGAAGACAAATGATAAATGGTTTTCAATTTTTTTTACAAATAAATATGTGAAAAGTGTGGTTCTGTGTCAACACTTTATAGAACCACCTTTTGCTACAATTACAGCTGCAAGTTTTTTGGGGGGGATGTCTCTACCAGCTTTGCACATCTAGAGAGTGAAATATCTGCCCATTCTCCTTTGTTAAACAGCTCAAGCTCTGTCAGATTGGATGGAGAGCGTCTGTGAACAGAAATTTTCAAGTCTGTGAACAGATTCTCAAAAACAATAATTAAAAAAAAAATCAAACAAATCTTATTCACTGTCGTTTTTACTCGAATGACCCGAAAACAAAAAACAAAAACAAATGAAACAAAAACTAAAACAAACAATTTTTCGGTAGTGCACATGTCTAATATTGACAATAATGGTGAGATGCTCATCATGGACTAAGGGCCTAATCCTCAAAAACCCGGCGCAACGTAACTTTTTCCATTTAAGTTACATCGCCGCAAAATAAGTGCCCGATCCACAAAGCACTTACCTAGAAATTTTGAGCGGTGTAACTTAAATCCGGCCGGCGCAAGGCGTTCCTAATTTAATGGGGCGAGTCCCATTTAAATTAGGCGCGCTCCCACGCCTGACGTACTGCGCATGCTCCCGACGTAATTTTCCCGACGTGCTTTGCGCGGTTTTACGTTGCGCCGGGTTTTGAGAATCGCGACGGGCATAAAAAAAAAAATACGAGTTGCGGCGGGAAAAAAAAGACAGCGACGCGGGATAGAAGGGTCTACTTTTACAAGGCCTAAACAGTTTAGGCCTTGTAAAAGCAGCCCTAATATTGCGATGGCAAACTAATACTTACGGAGAAAAAACGAAGCGTAAAAGCTTTGTGGATCTCCGTAAGTGCTAATTTGCATACCCAAAGCGGCATTTCGACGAGAAATGCCCCCAGCGGCGGATGCGGTACTGCATCCTAAGATCCGGCAGTGTAAGTCCCTTACACATGTCGGATCTTCTGCCTATCTATGAGAAACTGATTCTGTGGATCAGTTCCATAGATAGAAACAAGGATACGACGGCGTATCAGTAGATACGCCGGCGTATCCCTTTTGTGGATTACCCCCTAAATGTATATGTTGGGTGTACAAGATACTATCTGGGAAAAAAGAACACTTAGATGATTCTTCTGAGTATTGCCTTCTTATAAAATATGTGATTGGTTAATTACTCTTACATAATATAGTTCCTATGATAGGGTGACCAGACATCCCCGGTTTCCAGGGACAGTCCCCGGATTGAGGACACTGTCCCCGGAGCCAGTCTGTCCCCGGATTTGTCCCCGGATTTCAGTGGCATTGGGGGGGGGGATCTGGTACTCTCACCCCAGTTGCAACATTTAGGGGGGCACAAAATCATTACTGTGCCCCACAAAGTGTGCTGTATTGCTTCCCCCACCCAGGGAATCCTGTGGCCCAGCCTGTCCCCCATGATCCCTCTGGTGTGGGCGGCCGATGTGTGTGTGTGTGTGAGAATGGCAATGTATATTGAGGAGCAACTGGGTTTCGGAATAGTACCTGGTGCTGGAGAGAGCCCTGCTCCGATGGATTATCATGGAGGCCATGGAGAGGTAAGCAAAATTAACTGATCTACACTGTTCATGTAGGGAGGGAGGGGTGTGTGAGTAGTGTAGGAATCAGGTAGGTTAGTGTAGTGGATAGTGTAGGAATCAGGTAGGTCTGTGTAGGAATCAGGGAGTTTAGTGTAGTGGTCTGTATAGGAACCAGGTAGGTCAGTGTAGTGGTCAGTGTAGGAATCAGGTAGGTCTGTGTAGGAATCAGGGAGTTTAGTGTAGTGGTCTGTATAGGAACCAGGTAGGTCAGTGTAGTGGTCAGTGTAGGAATCAGGTAGGTTTGTGTAGTGGTCAGTGTAGGAATCAGGTAGGTCAGTGTAGGAATCAGGGAGTTTAGTGTAGTGGTCTGTATAGGAACCAGGTAGGTCTGTGTAGTGGTCAGTGTAGTAATCAGGTAGTTTAGTGTAGTGGTCTGTATAGGAACCAGGTAGGTTAGTATAGTGGATAGTGTAGGAATCAGGTAGGTTAGTGTAGGGAAAACGTAGGTCAGTGTAGGAATCAGGGAGTTTAGTGTAGTGGTCTGTATAGGAACCAGGTAGGTCAGTGTAGTGGTCAGTGTAGGAATCAGGTAGGTCTGTGTAGTGGTCAGTGTAGGAATCAGGTAGGTCAGTGTAGTGGTCAATGTAGGAATCAGGTAGGTCAGTGTAGTAATCAGGTAGGTCAGTGTAGTAATCAGGTAGTTTAGTGTAGTGGTCTGTATAGGAACCAGGTAGTTTAGTATAGTGGATAGTGTAGGAATCAGGTGGGTTAGTGTAGGGAAAACGTAGGTCAGTGTAGTGGTCAGTGTAGGAATCAGGTAGATGAGTGTAGTGGTCAGTTTAGGAATCAGGTTGGTCAGTGTAGGAATCGGGTAGGTTAGTGCAGTGGTCAGGTAGGTCAGTGTAGAAATCAAGTTGGTCAGTACTACTGTACTAGTTGAAGGAAGTGCTCAAAGTCTGGCGGGGGTGCAAATTCTTGCCTTGTCCCGGGCGCTGACAACCCACACTACACCACTGACTGCATATATAATTTGAGGAAAATATACTTATAAAAGAGTTTACCATTTGCCAATAAAAAAAAAAAAATATGTCCCCCGATTTAATTTTACAAATCTGGTCACCTTATCCTATGAGCAAATTCTAATGACATTCATATCTTCAGCCATGTGTCTCATGAGCATTTATAATCACACCCTGATTCAGCACTGCAGCATCACACAGAAAGACTGAGCCGAACGTGCGTTTCAGCCTCAGTACTGTATCTGCTTTCCACAATGAAGGCTCATTAAAACATAATGTTTGAGCTATCATCAAACGATAAAAAATTATTTTCTCAATGCTTGGGTTTTAAATAAGCATAACATAAAAGCATGTTCCGGAAATGAACCATTTCCTGTTACATATATAGGGGTAGATCCACAAAAGAATTACGCCGACGTATCTCTTGATACGCCGCGTAATTTCAAATTTTGCGCGTCGTATCTTTGTTTTGTATCCACAAAACAAGATACGACGGCATCTCGGATGGATCCGACAGGCATACGTCTTAGTACGCCGTCGGATCTAAGATGCAATATTTCGGCGGCCGCTAGGTGGCGTTTCCGTCGAATTCCGCGCTGAGTATGCAAATTAGCTAGTTACGGCGATCCACGAACGTACGTCCGACCGGCGGATTTTTTTACGTTGTTTGCGTTCGGCTTTTTCCGGCGTATAGTTAAAGCTACTGTTATGAGGCGTACTCAATGTTAAGTATGGCCGTCGTTCCCGCGTAGAATTTTGAAATTTTTACGTCGTAGGGATTTGCGTAGAATGACGTCACCGTCGGAAGCATTGGCTTGTTCCGGGTTAACTTCAAGCATGCGCACTGGGATACCCCCACGGACGGCGCATGCGCAGTTAAAAAAAAACGTTGTTTACGTCGGGTCACAACGTATTTACATAAAACACGCCCCCATCACAGAGATTTGAATGCCGCGCCATTACGCCGCCAAAGATACACTACGCCGCCGTAACTTACGGCGCAGATTCTTTGTGGATTTGAAAAACAAAAAGTAAGTTACGGCGGCGTAGTGTATCTTAGATACGCTACGCCTGGCGCATAAATGCGCCGATGTACGTGGATCTACCCCATACTGTATATCTTGTGATAAAAGCACTGAATATTGGTATTAGACTGTCAGCACTCTAATGCCTCGTAAACACGACCGGTTTTTCCGAGCCGTGTGTATGCTCCATAGCAGTTTTCCCTACGAGAAAACTGCCTGCAAATTTTTTTTAACCAGCTCTCTTTTTTTCCCGCCGTGATTCACGGTGGTCTTTTTTCCCATCGCAAAAACAGCTTGTGTGTATGCTTTTCTGAGGGGAAAAAAAAGTGCATGCTCAGAATCAAGTATGAGACGGGAACGCTCGTTCTGGTAAAACTAGTGTTGGTAATGGAGACAGCATATTTGTCACGCTGTAAATTCGTTTAATGCAGCGCATGAAAAGCATGAAATCGTCTCTCACCAAACTTTTACTAACACGAGAATCAGCAAAAGCAGCCCAAAGGGTGGCGCCATTTGAATGGAACTTCCCCTTTATAGTCCTGTCGTACGTGTTGTATGTCACCGCGCTTTGGTCGGGGGGGGAATTTGGCATGAACGCTTGTATGCAAGGCAGGCTGGAGAGGAATCACGTCGGGAAAAACTTTGTTTTTTTTTTCCTGACAGGAAAACCGGTCGTGTGTTTGAGGCATTATAGTTTGAAAAAGATGCAATCCCAAATGGCTGCAACAGTAAATTAGGTTTTAGTGGACCATATATTGTAGATCAGCCCACTTGTGCTTCTCGGGTGAGGGTTGCCCAAAGCAATGGCCAACTCTGACAAACCTGGCCAATCCAGACAGTGATGCTTTGTACACACGGCCGGATTTTCAGAGAAAAAAAGCTCCATCTGATTTTTTTTCAGAAGTCCGACGGACCTTAGGTAGAGAAACTGTTTTTTCTTTCCGTCGGACTTCCGACAGACTCGCGGCAGACTTTTGCACAGTCAAAAGTCCGATCGTGTGTACAAGGCATAACAATCAATCATACAAGAGCTTCATTCATACGGTCCTACAATTCTCAAGATCTTATATATAGTCTGAATGATATATGGTCATGATACCTCCTGAACCCACTAGACCTATACCCCTTATGAAGAGCAGAGGAACAATCATAGATACACTATATTTTCAAAAGAATTGGGACACCTGTCTTTACAAACAAACATGAACTTTAATGGTGTCTTAGTCTGTAGGGTTCAATATGGAGTTGGCCCACCCTTTGCAGCTATAACAGCCCAACTCTTCTGGGAAGGCTGCCCACAAGGTTTAGGAGTGTCTATGGGAATGTTTAACTATTCTTCCAGACGCGCATTTGTGAGGTCAGGTCCTGATTTTGGATGAGAATGCCTGACTCGTCTTGGAATGTTGACGCTTTAAGAGTTCCCTTCACTGGAACGCCAAGCCCAACCTCTGAAGAACGACCCCACACCATAATTCTTCCCTCCATCAAATGATTTGAAGGGGTGGCCCAATACTTTTGGCAATATAGTGTGGATAAGCGAATTTGGAAAGGAGGAACTAGACTGGCCTGCACAAAATCCTGACCTCAACCTGACGGAACACCTTTGGGATGAATTAGAGCGGAGAATGTGTTGGCCTTCTCGTCCAACATCAGTGCCTGACCTCAGAAATGTGCTTCTGGAAGAATGGTCAAACATTCTCATAGACACTCCTAAACCTTGTGGACAGCCTTCCCAGAAAAGTTGAAGCTACTATAGCGTCAAAGGGTGGGCCAACTCAATATTGAACCCTATGGACTAAGACTGGGATGCCATTAAAGTGCATGTAAAGGCAGGTGTCCCAATACTTTTGACAATATAGTGTAAGTCATCTTGGGTAATGTGTAGAACAGGCAAATTTTGCCGCTGATACTAAACAAAAAGATAGTTCCTACAATTGGGATGCTGTAGAACAAATGGCTTAACACCCCAAGAATGGCCACTTTAGATCTGTCGAGATCTTTTTGGGGCTAGGAGATAACTCTAGATACTATATAGCAGGGCTCGACAAATCCCGGTCGCCAGGTCGCCATGGCGACTAGAAATGGCCTCCTGGCGACTTGGCTTGGAAAGTGGGCAAGTCCCCAGCTCTTCCTTGTGTGGGCTGGCGCCATCTGGTGGTGGCCGTTGGTTTTACAAGTTAAGCATTACAAGTTAAAGCGGAGTTCCGGCCGCAATTTCACTTTTTAAATATAAATACCCCTGTAATACAGAAGCTTAATGTATTCTAGTAAAGTTAGTCTGTAAACTAAGGTCCGTTTTGTTAGGTTGTTACAGCATTTAGACACTTTATAAAATAGAAATTGACTGGGGCCATCTTAAGTGTGGGCATCATGAAGCCAGACTGTATGACTTCCTGGATTTCAGCCTTGCAAATCTCGCACATGCTCAGTGCTGCACAAGCAGTGTCAGATCAGGTTTCAGCACCTGTGCTGTCCAAGTCACATGATTCTTTGAGACTGGGGAGTGCACAGACTTCTGGAAAGTTACACCCACTACATTCCCAGGAGTCTGTGCGGTGTAGGTTAGGAAGCATTAAGCACCTAGGTGCAGGAAGTGGGAAGATTAACTATTCTGCCTAGCAACAACACTTTGAAGGCATCTAAAAAAAAAAAAATAAATTCGTAAAGGACTAATGAATTTTTTTTAAAACTACTGATGTAATGTTATATTTATGGGTGGAACTCCACTTTAAACAGCAATTCTAATGTCATTTTTCATTATTTTCACTGCCATCTTCTTCCCTCTAATTAGAACCCCCAAACATTATATATATTTTTTATCCTAACACCCTAGAGAAGAAAATGGCGATCGTGGCAATACTTTCTGTCACGCCGTATTTGCGCAGCGGTCTTACAAGCGCACTTTTTTGGGAAAAAAATACACTTTTTTTAATTAAAAAATAACACAACAGTAAAGTTATTCCGATTTTTTTTAATATTATGAAAGATAATGTTACGCCGAGTAAATTCATACCCAACATGTCACGCTTCAAAATTGCGTCCGCTTGTGGAATGCCGACAAACTTTTACCCTTTAAAATCTTCATAGGCGAGGTTTAAAAAATTCTACAGGTTGCATGTTTTGAGTTACAGAGGAGGTCTAGGGCTAGAATTATTGCTCTCGCTCTACCAATCGCGGCGATACCTCACACGTGTGGTTTGAACACCGTTTACATATGCGGGCGCTGCTCACGTATGTGTTCGCTTCTGCGCGCAAGCTCGTCGGGACGGGGTGCGTTTTCTGGCTCCTAACTTTTTTAGCTAGCTCCTAGATTCCAAGAAAATTTGTCAAACCCTGCTATATAGAATAATGGAAACCTGATACTATATAGAATAATGAAAACCTGATACTATATAGAATAATGGAAACCTTATACTATATAGAATAATGGAAACCTTATACTATATAGAATAAATGAAACCTTATACTATATAGAATAATGGAAACCTGATACTATATAGAATAATGGAAACCTGATACTAAATAGAATAATGGGAACCTTATACTATATATAGAATAATGGGAACCTTATACTATATAGAATAATGGAAACCTGAGAGCTACCCTTGAACTTGACAATACAAATAAGAATTATCACTGGTCTCCTTTATTGTATAAAGGGATGATTTAAAAAAATGCATATACAGTGAGATGCTCTCAATTCTCAATTATTGAAATTATTAAAATGTTCTCAATTATTGTGGCACCTATTATGTTTTCCTGCATCGCTAAACTGCACCTTGTAACGCTGTGGCTGTAATATACGGTTCAGAATCTATAATGAATATGATTAAAAAAAAAAAAAAATGAAGTTGAAAGACTATTTGACGTAGAACATTTATATAGCCGATTCTATGCAAGTAAATGTGAGAAATGTGTTTTATGCATGTTTTTCATGCACTTTCAATGAAGTCTATAGAAGCCAAAAAGTGTGACCCTGCCCAAAAACTAGCTCATGTACTTTTTTAAAGAGGAAGTAAATCCTGGGCGATTTTTCTTATTTCTTTTCAACATATAAACACTGGGGTAGATTCAGGTACATTTGCGCATTTTTTACGGAGGCGCAGCGCACCGTTTTGCCGCCGTGCCTTCGTAAATTACCTGCGCTACACTCGATTCACGGAGCAGTAGGTCTGTAAATTGCGTGGGCGCTCCTGAAAAATGCCCGGCGTAATCGTGCGTAATTTAAATGATCCCGTAGCGGGCGTGGATCATTTAAATTAGGCGCGTTCCCGCGCCGAGCGTAGTGCGCATGCTCCGTCGGGAAACTTTCCTGACGTGCATTGCGGTAAATGACGTCGCAAGGATGTCATTTGCTTCAAAGTGAACGTGAATGGCGTCCAGCGCCATTCACGATTCACTTACGCAAACGACGTAATTTTCAAATTTCGCGACGCGGGAACGACGGGTATACTTAGCATTGGCTGCGCCTGCTAATAGCAGGGGCAGCCTTACGCAAAACCCGACGTACGCAAACGACGTAAACTGTGTACGCAGGGCGCGCGTACGGTTGTGAATCGGCGTTAGTATGCAATTTGCATACTCTACGCTGACCACAACGGGAACGCCACCTAGCGGCCTGCGTAAGAATGCAGCCTAAGATATGACGGCATAAGGAGCCTTATGCCAGTCATATCTTAGGCTGCAGTCTGCGTATCGAGGTTCCTGAATCAGGAGCATTCGATACGCCGGCACAAGTAAGCAATTGCGCTGCGTAACTATGGTTACGCAGACGCAATTTCTTTTTGAATCTACCCCACTATAGCTAATTACAAATGGTAAAGCGGAGGTCCACCCTAAAAAAAAATGCCAAAAAGGCTACAAAAAAATTAGAAAAAAAACTTTTTTTTATACTTACCAGAAATGGCTGTTACTAGGCAGATCGTCCCAATCTGCCACTTCCTCGTCCGCTGTGGTTTTCTTTCTTCTCATCCTCACGCTGCCTCCTGGGAAATGGGGAGCGGTGTCTTCTGGGACCTTGTGTGTGTCCCAGGAGACATCCACCCATTCACATACCGCCGCGCGACTCGCGCATGCGCAGTAGGGAACTGGGAAGTGAAGCCGCAACTCTTCACTTCCTGATTCCCTCACCGAGGATGGCGGCGGGGCAGCTAAGACCCGAGCGATTGCTCGGCTTCGGCTGCCGACATCGCGGGCACCCTGCACAGGTAAGTATCCTTATAAAAAGTCAGCAGCTACAGTGTTTGTAGCTGCTGACTTTTATTTTTTATTGTTTTAATGCCGTACCTCCACTTGAATACATTAATATCGGCATAAAACGAGGTCGGGAAATAACTTATTTATCAGCTTTTTTATATCTCCACTTCTGGTTATCGGCCGCGCCATTACTTGTACTGTTTCATGAATCTATTCTGGACGTCACTTCCGCCCTTACTATGTTTCCCTTTGGAAATCATGCGCATGCGCCTTAGCGCCGTCACAAGGAGGAGAAGCAGGAAGGAGATGATCACAGTAGCATCGTGAGACTTCCCTCTGTGCCCTTCTGAGAGGAAGCTTGTCAATACTAATGTCCCGGCATGCAGGGGAGATAGAAACGGCACATATAGTGTACCATTAATAAAAATAACTAGTGCGCAATCGCGCCTGACGTCACTCAAACTTGCAGGACGATTTCTATGGAAACGAACACAATGAGTACACTTTCACAGGCAGCAATCAGCGATCAGCTGCCTGTGCTATCTAGACTACAGAGAGATCAAGTTGTATTGGAGGGTTTACAACCACCTTAAGCAGAGAGGTTCAAGCAACACTCTGCTCAGTTGTGAACAGGCCCCATAAAATATATAGGAAATCCCAGTGTCTAGTGTTGAGACGCTAGTGGTGGAGCTTTAAATAACGCATCAAACTGCTCTTGTGTGAACTAGGCCTTTTATTTTTCTATCTTGACAGGTTTCCTTTAAAAAACAAGAATAATTAAATTCAGTACTTTAGTTACTAGAAGAACTGGGTTTGCCATCCGGCACAGTACACATGTTGTCCCATGTAGTTGTCAGGGGCGGCTTTGACCCGATATCTCTTTTACATCATCTGCAGAATACAGTCATCCTATATACTGTAAGAATATTTACACACTGCCAGAATATTCCAAGCCAAGTTAGAACCAGTAAAACAAGAAAATGTTCTTTGTAAATAGGCATTACTTTAGGTACTATTAGGTAGATCCACAGAGATGGCCGCAACTTTAAGGCGGCGTAGCGTATCATATTTACGCTATGCCGCCTTAAGTCAGAGAGGCAAGTACTGTATTCTCAAAGTACTTGCCTCTTAACTTATGGCGGCGTAGCGTAAATGCGGCGGGCGCAAGCGCGCCTAATTCAAATTCGGCTGAGGGGGCATGTTTTATTATAATTAGGCTTGGCCCGACGTGATTGACGTTTTTTTGGAACTGTGCATGCGCCGTGCGCCTACATTTCCCAGTGTGTGTTGCGGCTAAGTCCGCCGCACGGGCCTATTGATTTCGACGTGGACGTAAACGACGTAAATCCCTATTCACGGACGACTTACGCAAACGACGTAAAAAATTTCGAATTACTTTCGAATTACTTAACATTACTATTCCATCTATTTGATGGAATAACTTTAGGCCTGCTAATGCGTTACGTAAACGGCGTATCTGTACTGCGTCGGCCGGGTGTACGTTCGTGAATAGGCGTATCTAGTGATTTACATATTCTACGCCAACCGCAATGGAAGCGCCACCTAGCGGCCAGCCAAAATATTGCACCCTAAGATAGGACGGCGCAAGCCGTCATATATTAGATAGGTTTAAGTGTATTTCTGTTTGAGAATACACTAAGGCCTCGTACAGACGAGGGGATCGCCGCTGGAAACGGTCCGCCGGACCGTTTCCAGCGGAGATTCCTCCTCCGGATTTTGATCCGATGGCTTGTACACACCATCGGATCAAAATCCGCGCGGAATACATCCGCGGTGACGTGTCGCGCCGCGACGATGACGCGGCGACGCTGGAAGGTAAGTACTTCCACGCATGCGTCGAATCATTACGACGCATGCGAGGGAGGGGAGCGGACGGATTGATCCGGTGAGTCTGTACAGACGACCGGATCAATCCGCTGGACACGACTCAAGCGGATAGATTTCTTAGCTTGCTAAGAAATTTCTATCCGCTTGAAATCGATCGGCCGGACAAATCTCCGCGGATAAATATCCGCTAGGTCGTACAGACAACCGGATTTGTCCGCTGGAACTGATCCGCGGATCAATCCCAGCGGATAGATTCGGTCGTGTGTACGAGGCCTTAAACCTAGGTCGGCGCAGATTCAGAGTTAGGTCGGCGTATCTACTGATACGCCGACCTAACTCTACCTGAATCTAGCTATTTGTGCCTATAGCTCCCGGGATGGTAATCCAGCCCCAGTTACAGGTGAATGGAGGCGTGTTAAATCATTTGTCGGCTTTTGACATCTCCTGGGAAGTAATGCCGCAAGATCTCCCTGGAAGTGTTCCCAGCCCCCTCCCTATTCCCCAGACACCGTCATCGTGAAGCCAAGCAAAGTGATTCTCTCTTGCTATATGCCACATACAGAAACATTTATTTAACATGCCTGCCATGATGGAGGGACAGGGGGCTTAGGGTTGGAACTTAAAGTGCAGAGATCTCATCTCTGGAGTCTGAGAGACCATTTCGTTCAATGCATTGTAGTAATGAGTGGTAAAACGTGCTTCATCATGCATCACCGCACATGGACTTTATTGACATCCCAGTCTTAGTCAGTATTGTTCAGTATTGAGTTGGCTCCCTCTTTGCAGCTATAACAGCTTCAACTCTTCTGAGAAGGCTGTCCACAAGGTTTAGGAGTGTGTCTATGGGAATGTTTGACCATTCTTCCAGAAGTGTATTTGTGAGGTCAGGCACTGATGTTGGATGAGAAGGCCTGGCTCACAGTCTCCACTCTAATTCATCCCCTAGGTGTTGAGGTCAGGACTCTGTGCAGACCAGTCAAGTTCCTCCACCCAAAACTCACTAATTAATGTCTTTATGGATCTTGATTTGTGCACTGGTCCAAATCATTTGGTGAAGGGGGGGTTAGGTGTGGGGCTGTTCTTCAGGGGTTGGGTTGGCCCCTTAGTTCCAGTGAAGGGAACTCTAAAGGCGTCAGCATACCAAGACATTTTGTACAATTTCATGCTTCCCACTTTGTGGGAACAGTTTGGGGATGGCCTCTACCTGTTCCAACATGACTGCACACCAGCGTACAAAGCAAGGTCCATAAAGACATGGATGAGTGAGTTTGGGGTGGAGAAACTTGACTGGCCTGCACAGAGTCCTGACCTCAACCTGATAGAACACCTTTGGGATGAATTAAAGCTGAGACCAACATCAGTACCTGACCTCACAAATGCGCTTCTGGAAGAATGGTCAAACATTCCCATAGACACACTCCTAAACCTTGTGGACAGCCTTTCCAGAAGAGCTTAAAGGGGTTTTCCACCCATTTTTTAAGTTTATTAAAAGTCAGCAGCTACAAAAAGTGTAGCTGCTGGCTTTTAATAAACTGCCACTTACCTGCTCCACGTTCCAGCGACGCGCCGGCCGGGGCTCCGCTCCTCTCCCCCCCTCCCCGGCCGGCGTCTTCATTGTCACTGTGGGCACCCGGCCGTGACAGCTTTCAGCTTCACGGCCGGGCACCCACTGCGCATGCGCGCGTGGCGCGGCCCGGCGCTGCGCTGTTTGATTGGACAGGCGATCACCTAGGACCTGTCACGTGTCCTAGGCGATCGCCTACAGGGAGGGGCTGCCAAAAGGCGATTAAGCTTAATCACCTTTGCAGCCCCTCGGCGGAAGGAGGAAGTGGGACAGGAAGTCCCCTTCTCCTGAAGCCCCCACTCCCCCCCCCCCCCAAAAAAATTACATGCCAAATGTGGCATGTAAGGGGGTGAGGAGTGGGTTAAGCAGAGGTCAATTTTTAGGGTGGAACTCCTCTTGAAGCTGTTATAGTTACAAAGGCTGGGCCAACTCAATATTGAACCCTATGGACTAAGACTGTGATGCCATTAAAGTTCATGTAATGGCAGGCGCGCGTCACAATACTTTTGTCAATAAGTGCATGTAATTCAGAACTGGAATTCCACCTCATTTCTGTTCAAATCACATGCGATTCTTTGCAGTGCGATTTCAGACCATTCATTTTGTATGGCTCAAATCGCACGGCACCTGCACGAAAAAGGTGCACTTTTTTTGGCCACACCTGAATCGGATCATGATCCGATTCAGCCAATCGCACTGCGGTTTTTGCAACCTGTGTTTGGGGTATCGTTGACTTAACATTGACACCCACATTAGTTTGCATGAATGGAATGTGATTGTGATGTGGTGCAGGTAACATGCAGGAATCTGTGTGAATCCCGCACCGCATTATTGTGAACCCAGACTAAAGCCTCATACACATGATCGGATTTTCCGCAGACAAAACGTAGGACTTTTGTACGAAGGGCGTTGGCCGTGAACTTGTCTTGCATACAAATGGCACACAATTGGCAGCCAACAAACCCGAAACTACGTGAAATTTTAGCTCTTCAGCGCCACCCTTTGGACACCTTTTGCTAATGTTGTGTTTGGTAAGCATTGCTTCTGAGCATGCGGGTTTGTACTTTGGATTTTTGTCCGATGGACTTGTGTACACACGATCGGAAAATCCGACAATACACAATTGTTGGGGAAAAATGTTAAAGAATGTTATCCCACATTTGTCCGCGGAAAATCAGACAACAATTGTCCGATGGAGCATACAAATGGTCGGATTTTCCGACAACAGCCTGCCATCACACAATTCCTGGTGGAAAATCTGATTGCGTGTAAGAGGCTCTAGTCTGGGTTCACACTGATGCAATGCGAATAGGTGCAATTCTCATGCAGATTTTTTCTGGAGTTCAGTGCGATTTTGTGTTGCGATTTGTGCTAAAGACAGTGCGATTATAATGCTAATTAAATTTTTTAGATGGGATTGGGCTGCGAGGGGGGGTGTAAAATTCTACAGAGAAAAATAAGTATTCGGACACATCTGAACACAAGATGTGATTTCAGTGCGGTTTTCATTGATGTCTATGGAGAGGAAAATCGCAACGCAGTAAACTCGCACAGGACCCTTTTTTTGTTGCTGCATCGCATTGGCATAGCTATCGCAACACATGGATGTGAACGACTGTCATTGAACACAATGAATCTGCAACAGACTGCATACGGCAATTGTCTTTGGATCCTGAAAGTATTGAAACCAGAGTAGCAGCCAGGCAACTAGCATTTTCAGAAGGATAGGTAAGTAATGGAGCTCAGTTTCTCATATGAAAGTCTTCCTTTATATCTGTCCAGTATATTTTAAAGCGGAGTTCCACCCGAAAATGGAACTTCCGCTTTTTGGATTCCTCCCCCCTCCGGTTTCACATTTTCGCACCTTTCAGGGGGAGGGGGGAGCAGATACCTGTGTAATACAGATATTTGCTCCCACTTCTTGGCATAGATCACAGCGGTGACCTACGCCACGTCCAGCTCCCACTTCGCCCCCCCGCTGACACAGGTCCCAGAAGACAGCAGGGACCAGTGGGATTGTGCAGTGCGACTCGCGCATACGCAGTAGGGAACCAGCTGCAGTATTTGTAGCTGCAGACTTTTAATATTTTTATTTTTTCCATGTAACTCCGCTTTAAGTTTTGGATAGAGTGAGGAGAGGGTTCCTCTGTCAGATTTGCATTAATAACTCTGGGCCAGATTCACGTATTTCCGCGTAACTTAGCCACGGCGTAACGTATCCCATTTACGTTACACCGCCGCAAGTTTACAGCGTAAGTGCCTGATTCACAAAGCACTTACCTGTAAACTTGCGGCGGCGTAGCGTAAATCCGCTCGGCGCAAGCCCGCCTAATTCAAATGGGGCGGGCACCATTTAAATTAAGCGCGTTCCCGCGCCGAACGTACTGCGCATGCTCCGTCCGTAAAATTACCCGACGTGCATTGTGCTAAATGACGTCGCAAGGACGTCATTGGTTTCGATGTTAACGTAAATGGCGTCCAGCGCCATTCACGGACGACTTACGCAAACGACGTGAAATTAAAAATTTCGACGCGGGAGCGACGGCCATACTTAACATGGGTTACACCACCTAGAGGGCATGCTTAGTTTTACGCGACACATCTCTACGGAAACGACATAAATTTAGATCGACGGGCAAAGCGGACGTTCGTGAATCGGCGTAACTAGTCATTTGCATATTCTACGCCGACCGCAATGGAATCGCCACCTAGCGGCCGGCCTAGAATTGCAGCCTAAGATCCGACGGTGTAACAGTTACACCTGTCGGATCTTAGGGCTATCTATGCGTAACCTGATTCTATGAATCAGGCGCATAGATACGACAATCGTATCTCAGAGATACGACGGCGTATCAGGAGATACGCCGTCGTATCTCTTTTGTGAATCTGGCCCTCTGTCCCTATTTAGGATATTGCCATAGTTTCTGGTGACAGGTGACAGGAAGTGAGGAAAAATTCCCCAAACTGGGACTGCAAAGCAGACAGCATCTATCATTCTATCCAAAACAGT
The DNA here is from genome assembly GCF_905171775.1 of Rana temporaria. Classification (NCBI taxonomy): domain Eukaryota; kingdom Metazoa; phylum Chordata; class Amphibia; order Anura; family Ranidae; genus Rana; species Rana temporaria. The sequence goes on from NC_053489.1 coordinate 611,060,799, forward strand.
TTTACCTCAGGTGACAGTAAACAGAAGCACACTGAATAATTCTCCTCATTTTGCATACAATGCGCAGTGATAGACAGTGACTACAGACGGAAATAATAATGATTTATTAATTCAGCAGCACGCACATCGTTTATCAGTCGTCATCCCGCCGTACAAAGTCATTCACTTGCATACACGCCACCTTTCAGCGCACAGCTGCTTATATAACAAATCAGCATTGCTGTATTCAGAGTGCGATGTCTGTCATATAATTCATTATAAACACCTCTCTGAATTTACATTAATGGATATTATAATCTTTTTATTTTTCTCCAACCTGCTTAATGCACCAAAATCTATGTTCCATATGTATGCAACATTACATACAGTACATATAGGGTGTCCCGGATTAACCGGGACAGTCCCGCATTTTGCAGGTCTGTCCCGGGCACATTCATTTCAGGACAATACAGTGTCCCGGAATGAACCTGACACAGCCACCCCCCCCCCCCCCCCCCCGGGCCAATCTGATGCGCCCAAAAAAGCCCGCTATATCACCGCTTTACTCACTGACAGTACTTGTCCTGGCCTGGAATGCCTGGAGGAGCACAATCCTGCCCCCTGCTTGTGATTGGAGAAATCATAAATCCTGCTTCTTGTGTCCAATCACTGTGCTGTGATTCGTTACAGCACAAGCTGATTTTTGGAAAGGGAAGGTGTCCCTGAATGGTAGTTTGAAAATGTGGTCACCCTAAGTACATATAGACAATACATACATATATTGTACGCTACAATACCAAAAGTATTGGGACGCCTGCCTTTACACGCACATGAACTTTAACCCTTGTGTTTTTTCACCTTAATGCATCCTATGCATTAGGGTGAAAAAACACCTGGCAGTCACCAGCCCCCCATTGAGCTGTCCCTCTCTCCATGGGGTCTCGGCTCTTGATTGGATAGATTGATAGCAGCGCAGACATTGACTCTCCCGCTGCTATCAATCAAATCCAATCACGCGGCTCCGACGAATCACAGAGCCCGGAAGGAAGAGGGGCCAGAAGATGGATGCTGCCTACACAGGGGACATTGCTGGATTCTTTTTTTTTTGGATTCTTTTCACATAATGGGCTTGTATCCGATGCATACAAGTCCATTATGCTTTTCATTTGCAGGCTTTGCAGCGACCAAAAGAGGAAGTAAAACCCATCAGGGTTTATTTCCTCTTTAACCCCTTCCATACAGGGCATTTTCACCCCCTTCCTGCCCAGACCAATTTTTAGTTTTCAGCGCTGTTGCACTTTGAATGACAATTGCGTGGTCATGCAACACTGTACCCAAACGAAATCTTTATGTTTTTTCCCCCCCACAAATAGAGCTTTCGTTTGGTGGTATTTGATCATCTCTACGGTTTTTATTTTTTGCACTATAAACAAAAGAGCGACAATTTTTTAAAAAAACACAATATTTTTTATTTCATAGGACTAGGAGGGTGCTGGTGACGTCATCCGCTCGCGGCCGCAGAGCGGGGACACACGCTGAAGTTTGCATGCTGTTTGTAACAGCTCGTTCATGTGAGTGTTACTTTTTGATTTCAATAATTTTTATTGAGATTTATCAAAAGGGTTACAGTAAGTTCATATTAATAAAAATAACAGAAGCCCCAAGAGGCAGTTAATACCATTTTGTGGTTACAACAGAGAATAGAAAGAAGACAATAACAATCTCTTCCGGGGGGAGTAGGTAGATAATGGGACAGACTAAATAACGGTCCAGCTAGGGTACAGAAGAGAACCAATGTGCCTCTAGTGTTAGTACTCAATACCCAAGGGGCCGGACCTGAATGAGATCCGGGACCCAGCCCTCGACACCCCACTTGGGAACCAGCTGTGCCAAGCGAAAGGTCCCAGACCCCCATCCCCAACCCACACCACTCTCACCAATGCGGGCAAGGAATATACAGCCCTCTAGGGGTAACAAGATGAAAAAAAAACCAGAAGAGAGAAAAAAACAAAGAGCAATAATACTATAGGGCCATAACCCCCAAGAACTCATTTAAGTGAACTGTGAATAAAACTAAATCTAACAGGGATAGCAAAAGAAGTAAAGGGGAAAGGACAGAAGAAAAGGAAGCAGAGGGAAGGGGGTCAAGGGGAAGAGGGGGAATTTAATGCCTAATACCAATCAAGTGAACATACTGGCCTATACAGATACAGGGGTAAGAGGAATACCAACATAGTCAGCCCAAGGGACCCAAGTCTCACAGAATGCCTCGGAGGAATCATTCAGTATGCTGGATAACTTCTCCTGAATCATGATCCATGAAACTTTTTGTTTAACCACTGAAATGAGCGGCCTGGGCTGTTTCCAAGACTTGGCGATGGCGCTTAGTAAGATGAAGTGCACCAACTTTTGTGTGGATCTGGCAAGATGCGGTACATGGGCATTCAGGAGGGCCGTATTGGGAGTCCTAGAGATCCGGTTTCCAGTAACTTTGAAGATAATATTGAAGATAATTCTCCAAAAGGAACGGATTCTAGGACATTCCCACCATATGTGGGCCATGGTGCCCCGCAGCAGACACCCCCGAAAACAAAGGGGATCCGCAGTAGGGAACATGGTGGCTAATCTGGAGGGGGTAAGATACCACCTGGTGATAACCTTCACACTTGCCTCCATTAGGGAGACGCTCTGTATGCCCTTAAATGATCTGAAAAAAGTTTTGTGCCAGTTCTCCAGGCTCATATTGCTTTGGAAGTCAGATTCCCAAGCCTTCATATAAGACGTTTTATCTGTTGGGTGAGTGAGGGCCGAATAGATCACCGAGATGCCTCCCCTCCGCCCCACGGCTTGACCACACCATTGTTCGTATGAAGTGAAGTCAGGGGGTAGGGGTCTGGACTTCCAGATGCTATGTAAATATTCAGAAATTTCTTTAAAGTGATCCCTCTCCGAATCAGGAAGCTTCAAAGTATGAGTACAGTAATCCTGGGAGATGGGACCGCTAGAAGAAAAATATTGTCCTATCCGATACAGCGCCTTGTCCAGCCACCACTTGAACTCTGAGGGTCGAATGCCCGGTGGGAAATCAGGGTTATTAAAAATATGAGCTAGAGGACGGGCAGCTGATGTCAGTCTGGCGTTGTGTCTAAGGCTATCCCACAAAGCAAAAGATTGGGATAATACTGGGGAGAGAATGGAAGGACGGGATTTGATGGGGGACCAAAGATGATAATCAAGGGGAGCAGAGGGAACAGCTAGTTGTTCTATATTAACCCAATCTGGTACATTGAGCCTGGAATATAAGGCAGAGAATTGTGCTAATCTAGCTGAGAGATAATATTTGTGAAGGTCGGGTAGACCTAGACCCCCCTTGCTTCTATGGCGGATTAGTGTGTCCTGTTGCACACGATACCCCGACGAACCCCATATGAACTTAAGCAGTTTGCTTTGTAAAGATTTCAGGTGATTTCTTCTTATTGGGTTAGGGAGGGAGCGAAATAAGTATAGTATTCTGGGGAATAGGGTCATTTTAATAGAGTTTATTCTTCCCAGCCAAGAGAGATTAAATTTAGACCACAGTTTGAGATCAGCCTCCAATTTTTTATAGATGGGCGGTTCTTTTGAAAGGCAAGAACGAGGTGGCGTCATCGTGTACGATGAGCATGCGCTCGTCACATTCGATGCCGTCGCCGCCATCTTGCTGCATCCTACCTATGCCTAGGAAGCTACCGCGCATGCGTCAAAGTCATTTTGAGCATGCACGGGTTTCCACGGCGACAGGTAAGTATACACACTCTCTGGTTTCTCTGCAAAACACTGCCGAGAATCACAACGAGAAAATAGAGAGCAGGTTCTCTATTTTTCTCGTCGAGATTTTAGGCAGTTTTCTTGACGAGAAACCTGAAAGCCTCATACACAGGCACGGTATACTCGGCAAGAAAGCTCTGCCAGCAGTTTTCTTGCTGGTTCTTGCTGAGAAAACCGAGCGTGTGTACGAGGCATTAGAGGCGCCTCTCTTCTCTTTTATACTCTGTAGCTCCTGCTGGATTTTGCTCCTAATGGAGGCTGCCATTTGTGGAGGGAAATGTTATGGTTACACAACTTATCACATTGTTATAATCTTTTTATATGGACTATAAGGACTTCTGAATAAATGGTTGTGGAAGGAATCATCTAAGTTTCCATTATTTCTCATGGGGAAATTTGCTTTGATATACAAATGCTTTGGATTACTAGCATGTTTCCGGAAAGAACTATGCTCGCAATCCAAGGTTTGATTGCCTTGTACACACGACCGTTTTTTACGACGAGAAAACTGCCATTTTTTATATTTGTCGAGAAAACTGGTCGTGTGTATGCACCCTAGCAGAATCAAGTATGAGACGGGAGCGCTCGTTCTGGTAAAACTAGCGTTCAGAATGAAGCTAGCACATTCCTCACGCTGTAAGGGACTGAAAAGCGCAAATCGTCTCTCACCAAACTTTTACTAACACGAGGATTAGCCAAAGCAGCCCAAAGGGCGCCATTTGAAAGAAACTTCCCCTTTATAGTCCCGTCATACGCGTTGTACGTCACCGCGCTTTGGTCGAACGTTTTTTTTGCATGAACGAGTGTATGCAAGTCAGGCTGGAGAGGAATCGCGTCGTGAAAAACGGCATGACTGTAAAAGAGTAAAACCATGGAAACACTTCAAAATGTGAAAGTCACTCCTAGACAACGTCCATCGTACACACTTTGTCTTTTTCATTCAGTGCGAATAACTGATTTATCATGTCATTGCGGTAACATTTTGTCATCTCAGCAGACAGAAATATGTGCAGTCAGAGTTATTGCTGCCAAATCTGCCCCTAATGAAAAAGGAGAAGGTCCCGTAGTGCGGTGACAATCCCAGAACAGGTGACAAACCGGTTACTGAGCGCAGGGCACAAGAGGTGAAGGCCTTGAGTAGGGAGAAATCTCGTCCTCTGTAGGAGACATTTGTGTCAACTCTGAGGGGATTAGGTTTCACTGCTGCAACTGTTCCCGGGTCTCAGGTCCCATTGAGGAGCGGCACATGTCACAGAAGCAGACAGAACTGATCTATTTAAGTGGCTTTAAAACCTCAAGTACATTGATTGAGGGTTAGTATGGGTGGGGAGAGGAGAAAATCATTACCTCTATCCCATCTGTACAAAGACTGATTTAAATGGGAGCTTTACAGAAAGTCATAATGGAGGAAAGGTGTGGGTTTCAGGCAGTTAAGCCTCATACACACGACGGGTTTACCTGCCAGGAAAACTGCAGGGAATCCCGGCAGGGAAATAGAGAACTGCCTCGTACACACAACCAGTTTTCCCATCGTGAAAATTGCCATGACAGCTTTTGGCGGGGAAAACTGGCCATGTGTATGCTCCATGGCAGTTTTCCTGACAGGAAAACAGCCGGGAATAATTAGAACATGTCTCTCTTTTCCTGCCGGGATTCGGGCTGTCTTTTTCCTGGCTGTTTTCCTATGGGAAATACTGCGGTGGAGCATACACGCGGCCGGGTTTCCCGGCCAAAGCTCTCATGGCAGTTTTCCTGCCAGGAAAACCGGCCGTGTGGAAGGGGGAAAAAGCTACCGAGCAGGTTCTCGGTTTTCCTCGCTGTTCTCTGACTTTTTACCGCTGGGAAAACCGATCGCGTGTAAAAGGCAAACCTGCTCTCTATTTTCCACCTGGGCAGTTTTCCTATGGGGAAACACTGCAAGGGAGTATACACACAGCCGGGATTCCCGGCCAAAGCTCTCCCCGCAGTTTTCCAGACGGGAAACCCGGCCGTGTGTACACAGGGGAACTCACCGGGCAGTTTCTCGGTTTTCTCGTTGAGATTCCCGGCGGACTTTATACCGCCGGGAATCCCGGTCGTGTGTACAGGGCTTTAGACTATCAAAATGATCAGCAAAACAAGGAACAAAGAAACACTGAAACAAAACTGGAGCCATTGCCCAGCAGTCAGGTTTAAAGAGAACCAACATGCATTTGTGTTTTTTTATGTCTAGAGATTTAAGGCTACAATCATGACTCAATGGGATGCGACCTTCAATCCCCAATACATCTAGAGGACTGGAGTAAGGCTTGGAAAACAGTTGCAAAATGCTTCTTGATACAAATACGCCTGAAACTGCTTATAAGTATTTTTTCAGGTGGTACTGGGTGCCTACCAGAGTCACCAAAGCTTACCCCGGGAGTAGTGACAGATGCTTTCGGAATTATGGACAAAGGGGAGATATCCTACATACCTGGTGGTCCTGCAGGAGACTGGTGGGTTTCTGGCCCAGGGTTTTTGGGATGCTCCAGACCCTCTTCAATTTAACGGTCCTTAGGGATGCAGTTGGCCCTATGGAATTGCTACAGTCCCTTGAAAAAGTATTCACACCCCTTGAAATTTTTTTAAATCATGTTACAACCAAAAAGCGTAAATGTATTTCATTGGGACTTTATGTGATAGACCAACACAAAGTGGCACATAATTGTGAAGTGGAAAGAAAATGATAAATAGTTTCCCACCGTGTGTATGCTCCAGCGGACTTTTGCTGTCGGAATTTCCGCAAACAAAAGATTGAGAGCTGGTTCTCAAATTCTCTGAAAATCCTATCGTCTGTAGCAATTCCGACGTGCAAAATTCCGACGCAAGCTCGGAAACAATTCAGTGCATGCTCGGAAGTATTGAACTTAATTTTCTCAGCTCGTCGTAGTGTTGTACGTCACTGCATTCTTGAAAAGTTCAGAGAACTTTTGTGTGACCGTGTGTATGCAAGACAAGCTTGAGTGGAATTCAGTCGGAAAAACCATCCAGGGTTTTTCTGATGGAAAATCCATCCAAGGTTTTTTCAACAGAAAATCTGATCGTTTGTACGGGGCATAAGGGTCCCACTCTGCAGCTGCAGACAAAGGGACAGGCTTTTCTAGTGCAGGTGTGGCTGCTTTTAAAGAAAACAAACATTTTGTATACTTTTTGTTTTGAGGCACCTGTGATGTGTTTTAGCTCATTTAAATTGAAGATTTAGTTGGGCTTCACAACAAAAAAGTTATATGGTCTTCAATTAAATGGTGAGCCCATAAATTCTTAGACAGTTGGCAGCCCTATAGCGGACACCAACAAAAGTTGATTTTGGCTGTCAGGACATGCTCTAGGTTTAAGTGACATGGCAGCATGAAAGCCACGGAATACCATTGGTTAAATAATGTAAGGTCAGGGGTAGGCAACCTGGGGCCCTCCAGCTGTTGCAGAACTATAAGTCCCATCATGCCTCTGGGAGTAATTGTAACTGCCAGCCTTGCAATGCCTCATGGGACAGGAGAAACATTGGGGGAACAGGAGGGACATTGGGGATAAGTGGGAGGACAGGAGGAACATTGGGGGACAGAAGGGACATTGATAAGTGGGAGGATAGAAGGAACATTGCGGGAACAGTAGGGACATTGGGGATAAGTGGGAGAACAGTAGGGACATTGGGGATAAATGGGAGGACAGGAGGGACATTGGGAATAATTCGGGGGACATTGGGGGGAAAGGAGGAACATTGGGAGAGAGGGTGATGCTCTGTGTGTTTGTGTAGTGTACGCTGTGTGAGTGTACATCCGTGTCACATACCACAGTTCACTTGGTCTGGAAGATTCCAGTAGATATCATTTCATCACATGTGCATGTGGGGTAGAGCAGGCTCGGCCGTGCCAGTGCCAGACTAGCTGCCACCATAGGGAAAGGGGAGATCCAGTCCAGAGTGGAGGAGAAGACGGCGGCGGCTCACACAGCGAGGTGGAGGTGGGGCTCCTGGAGCTACTCATCCCTGCCACCGCACATGACCCCCATTCGTCCAATCACCGGGGACCAGCTGCCCATTCCTGAGCCGGAACATGGTGGCACCATCCGTACACATTAGGCCCCCTACATTTTGCACCTGGGGCCACAGCCCCTTCCGCAACCCCCCCCCCCCCCATGCTATGCCACCGAGTAGCCAGCTTCTGCTGGGGTGCCTAATACCCGAGAATCCACAGTGGTTTAAAGAAGTATTCACACCCATTAAAATATTCCACATTTTGTCATGTTACAACCAAAAACGTAAATGTATTTTATTGGGATTTTATGTGATAGACCAACACATAGTGGCACATAATTGTAAAGTGGAAAGAAAATGATAAATGGTTTTCCACATTTTTTACAAATAATTATCTGAAAAGTGTTCTTCTTTTATTATTATTCATTTATTATAATGTTTTTGTCGTTAGAGTAAGGGGTTTGAGTTTAGTTTAGGTTAGGGTTACAATTAGGAGTTGTGTATTATGGTTATTTATTATTCTTTTTATTTTATTTTGTTTATTATTATATGAATAATAATAAATGAATAAAGAAATGTAAAAGGAATACAGAAATAAATCATAAAAAAAATCAATAAATTAATACTAAATAACTATAAATAAATAGTTAATCCTTAACTTTAACCCTTACCCCTTAAAAAATAAAGCAATAATAAATAACTAAACACCCTAACCCTAACACAAAATAAATTATTATTATTTAATCAGCCCGTACAACCCCTATATATCAGTAATATCGGTAAGTTACCAATGCTTTAAAAAAGTGAATATCGGTCGCACCAATAATCGGTTAACCCCTAGTATATGCTGGAATTTGTATTTATCAATTTTTTATACTATAGATGAAATACATCATATATATTATTAATAATAAAATAAAAAAACACCCAACTCGAACAAAAAAAACATTATTATTAATTTTATAAATTCATATTTTTATTATATTATCATATATTATTTATTAATGAATTATTACATATTATTAATTAATTTTACTTATTTATGATGATTTTTAGTTTTTTGTGTATTTCATTTACATGTATTTATTTATATATTATTACTATTTTTTTATTTATTTTTTAAATTTGAGCAGAAAATCATGCAGAAAAACGTGTGACAAAACGCCCAAACAGCACGTTTCCATACATTTTTACAAGAATAAAAACATGCCAAAAATGCCCAAATCTGCCCGATTTGAGCGACAAAAAAAAGCTCCAGAGCTTGTTTGAGCTTCAGGCAACATGGAGTGGCGATGTGAACCATCTCCATAGAGAATCATTGATTTTTTTCTCCTCCGGCATTTTTTGAGCTTCAAGCAGATAATCGCTCAATGCAGCCTTAGGCCTCATGTACACTGCTGCTGGTAAATAGACGTTTAGGAGCAGTTGGGCGTTTTTTTTCAGCAGCCCCTGAACTCTCCTTTATGTTATATTATCTGTACATGTACACTGAGTAGTTTATAGTGGTTTAGAGGCAGTTGAGTTTAGTGAGTTTTTTTTAAAAGCAAAAAAATCACCTTCAGGATGGAAGTTTGGCATTTGAAACACCAAAAGCTTGTAACAGTGCGCAAACGTGTCAAATCGTATTTATAAGCGTCTTCATTTATGTTTTTAATAGGGAAACATTTCTGAACAAAGCAGGGATGAGAAACTATTAGTAAAAGCAGCACACTTTACACACATTACATATAGTTAGGCACACATTTACCCCCTTGATCGCCCTAGATGTTACCCCTTCCCAGCCAGTGCAGTGGCAGTGTATAGTATTATTATCACTGTATTAATGTCATGATGTCAGTGGCAGTTAGTCAGCTTACCCTAGTGTCAGTTAGTGTCAGATTGACCGCTGCACTATTGCAGTCCCATTATAAGTCGCTGATCACCGCCATTAGTAGTATAAAAAAAAAAATCCAATATATACTAGGGGTTGACCAATTATTGGTGCAGCTTGATATTTTTTAAGCATCGGTATCGGTCACAAAACGTACCGATATTACCAATATTGCTACAAGGGGTTGTATCGGTCTGATGCCTGCAGTGGCAGGCATTACCCGGTACCGAATATCAGCACCCGATATCGGCTATCGGTCTGAAAGGCAGCCGAAAAATCAGTATTGTATCGGCCCTGAAAAAACAATGGCCCAGATTCAAGAAGCAATTGCGCCTGTGTAACCATAGGTTACACGGCGCAATTGCTTACTTGCTCCGGGGTAGCGAATGCTCCTGATTCAGGAACATCACTATGCCGACTGCAGCCTAAAATCTGCGTGGCATAAGGCTCTTATGCCACGCAGATTTTAGGCTGCATTCTAGCGATGACCGCTAGGGGGCGCTCCCATTGTGATCTGTGTATAGTATGCAAATTGCATACTAACACCGATTCACAACGTTGCGCGAGCCCTGCGTACGCAAATTACTTAGTTTGCATACGTCGGGTTTCGCGCAACGTTACACATCCTAATAGCAGGCGCAGCCAATGCTATAGGATACCCACGTTCCCGCGTCGCGAGATTTAAAATCTACGTCGTTTGCGTAAGTGATTCGTGAATGGCGCTGGACGCCATTCACGTTCACTCTGAAGCAAATGACGTCCTTGCGACGTCATTTGCCGCAACGCACGTCGGGAAAGTTTCCCGACGGAGCATGCGCTCTATGCTCGGCGCGGGAGCGCGCCTAATTTAAATGATTCCCGCCCCCGGTGGGATCATTTACATTGCGCGCGCTTAGGCCGGGCAATTTTGCCGGCGCGCCCTCGCAATTTACGGAGCTACTGTTCCGTGAATCGAGGGCAGCGCAAAATATTTGCGGGGGCGCAGGGCAAAAAATCGTTGCCCTGTGCCTCCGCAAATAAAGCGCAAATGTACCTGAATCTGGGCCAATATCGGTAGATCCCTAGTATATACACCATAGATTGTAGACGCTATAACTTTCACGCAAACCAATCAATATACACTTTTTGGGATTTTTTTATCAAAGACATGTAGCAGAAAAAAATGTGGCCAAGCACGGAGGGGGAGAGCAGATGGGGGAACTGGAGGAGGATACAGGGACAGTCAGCGGTGATCGGTCCGGCTTTGGGGAGAGTTACAAGCACCAATCACCGCTGTATAGATTTCACTAAAGCAGCTGAAAAGGGGGGGGGATCCGGGGAGAAGCTGTCAGGCTGTATTGAAATCTATACAGGGAGATCGGTGCTTGTAACTCCCCGCACCGATCATCCCTGACTGCCCAGGTATCGGGTGAAGCATCGGAGTATTTGCTCTGGGAAATGCTTGGTATCGGTACCGATACCGATACTAGTACTAGTACAGATACTAGTATCGGGACAACCCTAGTTTATATATGTTTTATATATTTTCGTTCTGCTGCTCCTCTCTGTTAATCCCTCACTGGCTTCCACTCCTTCTGTGCTGCAGCTGCCCCCCAGAGCCCCCCTTTTACTTACCTGAACCTGGTCTTTCCAGTGACGGTCACGAGCACACCAGCTCCAGCCTGTGTCCTGATTGGATAGATTAAAAGCAGCGCAGCCATTGGCTCCCGCTGCTGTTAATAAAATCCAATGACGCGGGAGCTGGGGGTGGGGCCGAGTCCTGCTGTCTGTATCAATAGACGCAGCAGCAGGACACAGGAGCATGCCGTATGAGTGCCCTGAGGGAGAGCGGCTCTCCATGGGGCACTCGAGAAGAGGAGGAACGGGGCAAAATATTAACTATCGTATTTTCCGGCGTATAAGACGACTTTCTGGATGCAAAAAATGCATCCAAAGTCGGGGGTCGTCTTATACCCCGGGGACGGTCTCCGTGCTGCCAGCGTCAATGATTTAAAAGACGCTCCTTCTCTTCAGAGTGTTCTGTGATAGGCGGAACACAAATCTTCCCAGCAGCGCCTCTGTTCTGTGTTCCTCCTATCACAGATGCCTTCTCATCCTCGGACGAGATGAGAAGACGTCCGTGATAGGCGGAACACAGAACAGAGGCGCTGCTGGGAAGATTTGTGTTCCGCCTATTATTGAACACTCTAAAGAGAAGGCGCGGCTTTCAAATCATTGACACGCGCAGCCCGGAGACTGTCACCGCCTGTCTATTCACACAAAAAAGTGAGTGATTGCACTGTCTGTTTGCAGTAATTGCACTGGGGGGCAAGTGATGGAACAGAGAGGGGCAAGTGATGGCACAGAGAGGGGCAAGTGATGGCACAGTGAGGGGCAAGTGATGGTACAGTGAGGGGCAAGTGATGGTACAGTGAGGGGAGAGTGATGGTACAGAGAGGGGCAAGTGATGGTACAGAGAGGGGCAAGTGATGGTACAGTGAGGGGCAAGTGATGGTACAGTGAGGGGCAAGTGATGGCACAGTGAGGGGCAAGTGATGGCACAGTGAGGGGCAAGTGATTGCACAGTGGGGGCATGTAATGTAATGGCACAGTGAGGAATGTAATGTAATGGCACAGTGAGATTTGAAAAAGCCTGTTTCTGTCAGCGGTTCTGGCTCCCCCTCAGCTTCCAGAAAGACTAGTAAGAAGAGGGTAGTCTTATACAGTGAGTAAATCCTAAAACCAACATTTTCCTGGAAAATTAGGGGGTCGTCTTATACGCCCAGTCGTCTTATATGCCGGAAAATACGGTACTTACAAATCTATCCACAACTCTTCCCCCAGCTACATTACTAACCTAGTCTCAAAAAAAACAACCTAATCGATCTCTTCGTTCTTCTCAAGACCTCCTGCTCTCTAGCTCTCTCATCACCTCCTCCCATGCTCACCTCCAGGACTTTTCCAGAGCCTCTCCAATCCTATGGAACTCCTTACCTCAATCTATCCGATTGTCGCCTACTCTATTTGCTTTAAGACGATCTCTGAAAACCCCTCTGTTCAGAGAAGCCTATCCTACCCACACCTAACAACTGCATTTTCATTTTCTTCATCTGATCACCCCACACAGTTATTACCCTTTTTTCCACTTGACCCTCCCTTCTAGATTGTAAACTCTAATTGTAAGCTCTAATGAGCAGGGCCCTCTGATTCCTCCTGTATTGAATTGTATTGTAACTGTACTGTCTGCCCTCATGCTGTAAAGTGCTGCACAAACTGTCGGCACTATATAAATCCTGTATAATAGCAGAGAGTAAAAAAATATTGTTTTGTTTTTTTCTTATTTTTTTTGTTTCTATTTGTGTGAAAAACATTATATAAATTTTGTTTGGGTACAGCGTTGCATTCCAAAAAGGCAAAAAATGGCCTGGTCATGAAGGGGGGAAAACCTCCTGGAGCTGAAGTAATGTCAAAGTTATTGAAGAAGCAATAGGCCCACTGCAAAAATATAAAATTAGCTCTGGTGTGGTAGCTGAAGTGGTTCATATCTTTCTGAGATTTCTGAAATTTTGGGCTGCATTTGCCTGTAATAAAACCAGTCCTGGTTGACAGCCTTGGCAGCATGGCAGCATATCCGCATAAACACTGTATGAAGGAAGGAGAAGAAAACACAAATGACTCAGATAGCTGGGAATACTCTGGATGGTTTTGTACACAGATTGACCTGAAACAGCCTGTGTTGTGAAAGCATATCTGGTGACGGGAACACTGTGGACACCTACAAAGCAATATCACCCATATCCAATCTCTAAATCAACAGATCGATGTTTAAGGTTTTCAGAACTTCTATACAAAGTAATATACTTCTTTGTATTAAAAAATAAGACAACAGTAAAGTTAGCCCATTTTTTTTTAATATATTGTGAAAGATAATATTACGCCGAGTAAATTGATACCCAACATGTCATGCATCAAAATGCGCCCACTCGTGGAATGGCGACAATCTTTTACCCTTAAAAATCTCCATAGGCAACGTTTAAAAAATTCTACAGGTTGCATGTTTTGGGTTACAGAGGAGGTCTAGGAATAGAATAATTTCTCTCGCTCTAACGATCGTGGTGATACCTCACGTGTGTGGTTTGAACACCGTTTTCATATGCAGATGCTACTCACTTATCCGTTCGCTTCTGCATGCAAGCTCGGCGGGACGGGGAGCATTAAAAAAATATAAATATATTATTTATTTTACTTTTTATTTTTACACTGTTCTTTAAAAAAAAAAAGTTTCACTTTTATTCCTATTACAAGGAATGTAAACATGACAGAACCTCTTAAATGTGAGATCTGGGGGTAAAAAAAAAGAAAAAATGGTATGGAGACGGGTGGTGGCCATCTTCCCCTCACTCATCTCCATACCACACAGGGAAAAGGATCCGATCACCTCCGCCGCTGCTGGCAGCTCCAGTAGGCGGAGAGGCAGGAGGGGGGTGTCCCTCTCCCGCCGCCGATAAAAGTGATCTTGCGGCGAATCCGTCGCAGAGACCACTTTTATCTGAAACTGGACCGCTCACTGAAGAAGAGGATACCGGGGTTAAAGTAGCTAGCTGCCGCCATAACAACGATATCCTTCTTCTAAGTGCCGACATATATCGGCATAAGCTAATCCGGAACAGGTTAATATCTCCTAAACATGCATCGAAATTCTAGGGAGCAGCAGCTGGTGAAGTCACCCTATGCATGCGCTCTGAGGGAACGGCATGACCATGTCGTTCCTTCAGAGCTCTGTGACACGGCCGTGACTCCCGTGCGCATGTGCGGAAGTGACATCATCATGGCTCGGCCATTCAACTGGCCGCAGCTTATGAACCTGGAAGGAAGACCCGTAGAAGCTGAAAGGATGGACAGCCGCACTTCCAAAAAAACGCTTGGGTTGTCTTTATTAAAAACAGTGGATGGAAAATGCACTACAAATAACAGCAAAGAGTGGGATACAGCCTACGCGTTTCGCACTGCGATCAGTGCTTAGTCATGGAAGGAAGACCTGGTGAAGATGAAAGCATCTGCAGCAGTAACAGATCAGTTTTCATAATGTGCTAGTATGAAATGTATACTAGCACATTATGCCTTTACCTTGCAGGGTTTTTTTTTTTTAAGCTTTACTACCACTTGAAGTCAGGCATTTGACTGAACAGCTACTGTCAGCCTCAGGGAACCTCTCAGCTATGACCGCAGGGTTTTTCAAATTAGTTGTCTTTCCATTGTCTGTTCTAATGGTTGTAGATAGAGCATTGGTGAAGTATTAAATGAGTTGAGCAATCCTGTAGACAGGTTATGTGCAAGCGCTGAGCCAAGTTTATCAGAAGGTAATGAGTTCCAGAGACTAAGAGCAAAGGAGAACAATCTCCTGCCCAGAATGTTCTATACACATACGTACATACTTCTGTAAATGATATGGTTGCACATTATTCTGAAAAGAAAGGTGTTTATGGGAAAAAAATCTCTTTGTTCATTAAAAGAAAGACTCTGTTCCTGGGTGGGAAAAGCTGCTACAAGGTATGATGTCTTTTCAGGACACCTGAAGGAATGTTTAAAGCTTAACTTTCGGCTACTTTTTTTTTTAACCACTTGACCACCAGGCACGTAAACCCACTTAATAACCAGACCAATTTTCAGCTTTCGGTGCTCTCACAATTTGAATGACAATTACTCAGTCATACAACATTGTACCCAAATGAAATTTTCGTCCTTTTTTTCACACAAATAGGGCTTTCTTTTGGTGGTATTTAATTACTGTTGGGTTTTTTATTTTTTGCGCTATAAGAGAAAAAAAGACTGAAAATTCTGTAAAAAAAAATGATTTTTTTGTTTATAAATTATAAAATTTTGCAAATTTTTTATTTTTTCTTCATTTTTTTGCATAAATGTGAAAGATGAAGTTACGCCGAGTAAATAGATAGCCAACATGTCACCCTTCAAAATTGCACACGCTCGTGGAATGGCGCCAAACTTTGCTACTTAAAAATCCCCATAGGCGACGTTGCAGGGTATTGTGGGGTATTGCAGAGTATTGTGGGGTATTGCAGAGTAGTGTGGGGTATTGCAGAGTAGTGTGGCGTATTGCAGAGTATTGTGGGGTATTGCACAGTATGGGTAGTGTGTATTGTGTATTGCACAGTATGGGTATTGTGTATTGCGTATTGCACAGTATGGGTATGGGATGGCTGAGTAGGGATGGATGGCTGGCTGGATCTGTGACTGCATGTGTCACAGATCCAGCCCACAGCACTCCTGCTCTATCTGCTCTCTCCCCCCTCTCCTCTCACACTGTACCGTTCGGTACAGAGAGGAGAGGGAGGAACCGGCGTCATCACATTACTAGTGATCGCTCCGTCATTGGATGGATCGATCATGTGGTAAACCACCGCATTCAGCGGCGATTTACCGTGATCCGTGATGCGCCGGGATCACGGACATTCCCGTGTGCGCGCCCCAGAGGGCGTGCGGGAGCGCGATTCTGGGAGGACGTCCATGGACGTCCTCCCAGAGTTAAGCAACCACCTTGTAGACGTATATCGTCTATAGGGCCGTTGTTAACTGTTGTTAACTGGTTAATATCCCACAAGCAGCATTCAAAAAAAAAAAGTAGCCCAGGCTGCAATATTCACCTCTTGTGATCATGTCTCCCTGTAGTATTTTTTTCTGCCACAAGATGTCCTCAGTCTTCCATGAGTGTCATTTAACTGGGAAAAGACTGAGGACATATTGTGAGTGCTAGGCATCTTGAACCTGCCCACTAAGGCGCTGCACTCCCAGTGCAATGCTCTCTACATTATCAAGGATCAGCCACTGTCAGAAAAAGAATAAGGAGGGTTCTACATTTCAGGTGCCCTTTCTGAAGGCTTTGAGGAAAGGCATGTACAAAATCAAAAGGATAAAATATCACTGGCAAGGGATTGCACATCAATAAAAGGAGGGGGGAGTTATTTATTTTTTTACTGAACAAAAATGGGGAGGGAGGGGGGTTATTGCCACCACTGACACCAGGGGGTTATCATTGCAGACCTCTGTGGAGTTTGAAACTACTACCCAGCTCCATAAAATTTAGATCAAGGGGGGGGGGGGGCTGGGCAAGGTGCATCAACCCTTTCCTGTGGAACTTTTGGTAACTTTACAAATCTACGTGCATAAATTCCTGACAAGTCACATTACACAGTAACAGTATTTGCTTTTGAAAAAAAGCTCCACCTTCTATCATTGTAGGGGTCCAGTTTAGTGACTTTAGTGACTTACCTAGCCTGAGATAATGTTTTCAGTCTGCTGCAGGCAGGAGGAAGTATTTACTCAGTCTCCTCTTCCCTGGCAATGAGACTGAAACATTGTAACATTGTAGCAAGTCACAAACAGGGACTGACTTGAGTCAGACATTTGTGAACACAAAAACTGTAACAGGATTACATCTACATATTTCTTAGTGGAGATGTGCTTAAAAGGGAGCTCCACTTAAAAGGGGAAGCTCCGCTTGTTTGCTTCCTCCCCCCTCCGCTGCCACATTTGGCACATTTTGGGGGAGAGGGGAGTGGGTACCTGGTTTTGACTGGTACCTTCTCCCACTTCTGTGTGACTTTTCTGTGGCAGTCAGCCGGAAGTTTAGCCCCCTTCCTCCTTACCCTGCCGCCAGGCCATTCACAAAGAACAGCGCACTTCACGCATGTGCAGTAGGGAGGCGGCTGTGAAGCCACAAGGCTTTACTGATGGTTTCCCTTACAGTAAATGGCGGAGGCATCACCAGAGAGCCAGACAAAAAAATCGGCTGGGGTGAAGACACAGCAGGATTCCAGGCCAGGTCAGTGTGGTTGGCACTCAGGATGACATCCAAAATAGTATTCATTTATTAAAGTGGAGGTTCCCCCTAAAAAAAATTTCTAACAATACATTCGGAAGACTGCTTACACTGCTTTTTTTTTTTTTTTTTCGTACATAACTCGATATCGCCGTTTCGTCCCTCGGCTTCCGGGTATGATTCTTGTGGGGCTGGGCGTTCCTAGTTGATTGACGTTCCTCCGACCGACGCATACTTGACGTCACGACTTTCCGAAAGAAGCCGAACGTCGCTGCGCAGGCGCCGTATAGAGCCGACTCTATACGGCGCCTGCGCAATGACGTTAGGCTTCTGTCGGAAAGTCGTGACGCGCAGTATGCGCCGGTCGGAAGAACGTCAATCAACTAGGTCCAGCAAGAATCATACCCGGAAGCCGAGGGATGAAACGGCGATATCAAGGTATGTACGAAAAAAAAAAAAAGCCAGCCTACCCGCAGTGTAAGCAGTCTTCCGAATGTATTGTTAGAATTTTTTTTAGGGGGAACCTCCACTTTAAATACATGTACAGAGCTGTAAAACAGCCTACGCGTTTTGGACATTAGTTCTTTGTCATGGGCCATGACTAAGGACGAACGTCCAAAACGCGTAGGTTGTTTTACAGCCCTGTACACGTATTTAATTAGGGAATACTATTTTAGATGTCATCCTGAGTTGTGCCGACCATCCCTTTCCCTATCCTGGTACGTTGGAGGTGTCGGCAGCCTTAAGGTCTGAGCACCGGGCGGAGCTTTTAGGTGGGAAGCTTGAAGCACCTATACACTTGTTTTCCCAGGTAAGTGGCATAATATTAAAAGTCAGCAGCTCAAGTATTTGTAGCTGCTGACTATTAATTTTTGGCAGAAGGAGCCTGAAGCTCCTTTTTTACATGAAAAAATATATCTGATGTTAGATCCACTTTATAATGATTGTAAACCATCACCTTGTAAAACAACCCATTTAGTTTAAAACAGAAATCAAAGGCAAAACATTTATTTAAATATAAAAATACATTATAAACACCTTTCCCCCCCCCTTTTTTAAAAGTGATCACATTCCCTCTGTTCTCAACTGCATAAGAGCTAGGGGAGGAGAAGCAGCAGCACACTGAGCTTCCCAGTGAATGGCTGTGCAGCGAGGGCGTGTCAGGTCAAGTCTTATTATTGAAGGAGAGCAGGCTGAGTTCCCAGCACAGCTAGAGAACTGAGCACGGTGTGCTCTACTTCATGGTGTGGTAAGTTTTAAATAGGAAACCAAAGGGACTGGCAGGAACAACAGGGATTTCACATAAATGAGTACGAGGTACAGCAGGCACATATCAGGAATATGAAATGTTGGGGTAACAAACACTTTAAGTCTATATAAGTCACATTGAGGCTGCTTTCACACCGGGGCGGGGGCGTTGTTAGCGGGAAAGCGCTGCTAAGGTTAGCTGCTAGCAGGGCAATTTTAACCCAGATATCGGCCGAATAAAGGGTTAAAATCGCCCGCAATGCACTGCTGCCGAAGCACTTTGCAGGCTCTTCGGCAGCGCTGCCCACTGATTTGAATGGCAGGGGTGGTTTAGTCCTGAAAGCGCACGGCTCCAGTGTAAAAGCACTCAGACTTTCACACTGGGGAGGCTTGAGAGGCGCTTTTGAGGCACTTTACAGGTGCTATTTTTAGCGATTTACCGGCGCCGTTTTTATCGCTAAAACGCCTGAAAAGCACCCAGTGTGAAAGGCGTCTTAAGGTGGTGTTTAAAAATAGTGTTACCCTGACCACGTAACATATTTATTTTAAAAATACTTTATTCTCTTTAACCACCTGGAGCCTGCGGCATTGTAATATGATGGCCACAAGGTGGCTCTATAATGCCGGGAGGACGTCTATTGACGTCCTCGGCTCCTCTGGCCACTGGGGGGCACACTGCGGTGCTGATGCGCGTGCCTGGCGACCGCGATGTCCGCCAGGTGCCCGCGGTCGGCTGTTACACAGACAAGGACGTGGATCTGTGTGTGTAAACACACAGATCCTTGTCCTGTCAGGGAGAGGAGACCGATGCTGTGTCCCTTGAGGACACAGATCGGTAACCTCCCCCAGTCAGTCCCCTCTATCCAAAGTTAGAATCACTCCCAGGGTACACATTTAACCCCTTCCCCGCCCCCTAGTGGTAACCCCTTCTCTGCCAGTCACATTTGTACAGTAATCAGTGCATATTTATAGCACTGTTCGCTGTATAAATGTGAATGGTCCCAAAAATGTGTCAAAGGTGTCCGATGTGTCCACCATAATGACGCAGTCACAATAAAAATCGCAGATCGCCGCCATTACTAGTTAAAAAATAAGTCGTAATTCTGTCCCCTATTTTGTAGGCGCTATAACTTTTGCGCAAACCAATCACTATTCGCTTATTGCAATATTTTTTTTTTTTACCAAAAATATGTAGAAGAATACGTATCGGCCTAAACTGAGAAAAAAAATATTTAAAAATAAAAAAATTGGGATGTTTATAACAAAAAGTTTAAAATATTGTATTTTTTTCAAAATTGACTTTCTTTTTTTGTTTATAGCGCAAAAAATAAACCCTGCAGAGGTAATCAAATACCACCAAAAGAAAGCTCTATTTGTGGGAAAAAAAGGACGTCAATTTTGTTTGGGAGCCACGTTGCACGACCGCGCAATTGTCAGTTAAAGCGACGCAGTGCCGAAAGCTGAAATTTCGTCTGGGCAGGAAGGGGGTATATGTGCCCAGTAAGCAAGTGGTTAAAAGAAGGCACTTATGATTAGCACAGACGAGAATGGCACCTGACGGAGAATTCACGGCCTATGTATCGCATGCACTAGATCAGCACTTTCCAGGGATGTAGCTCAAGAAGCAGTTTGGCCCAAAATCCATTGGCAGGAGAACAACAATGCCCCAATCCCTTTCCTAACAGACTGCCTGAAACACTTAACCCTAAAAGATCCAGACATTTTTTCCCACTCTCATTGGAGATAGGTCGAATGTGTGACTTTTGTGTTTATCTTATGCAAAATCTTTTCTTTTCTTCTAAATTCCAATAATATACATTTAACAATACCCTTCCCACCAACTGACAATGCTGTTTGTTGTCTGCTGTGCCTCCTTTTCTCATTCATCCAGAATGGTGTCTCACTAATACAGGAGGTGCGTTGCTGGCCAGATCACCAGGTGAAAACAGAGGGAGAAAGTCAAAGAAAAGAAAACTGATGCAGCTTCCACATCTAATGATCAGTAAGGTGCAACATACTACATTTTTGAGTTTAAAGCGGAGTTCCACCCAAAAATGGAACTTACGCTTTAAGTGAAGGTGACCCCCTGACATGCCAAATGGCGTGTCTTTTTTGGGGGAGGGGGGGCAGATACCCTAGAGCAGGGGTGCCCAACCAGTGGCCCGGGAACCACATGTGGCCCGCGGAGCCCTGTGATGTTTCCTGCGACCTCCTGCTCTGGGATGGAATAGAATACCATTATTAAAGGTAAGTTTATTACTAAAGTCACAGTGTATATATGGGCATATCTGTTCTGCAGTGGGTACTGGGCTGCTTTCAAACTGATCCGCAGGTGCAGAGCAGTTTACCTGCAGGTTACCTGCACTGAGCCATAGACTTCTGTTATTATCTGCGACTCTGCGAGTTTGGTGAGCTCTCTGAAAGTGCACCAAACCTGCAGAATATAATAGAAGATATAATAGAAGTCTATTGCAAAGTGCACGAAAGCCAAAGTGACACTGTGTTGCACCCGAGGTGCGGCTAAACTGTAGCACATCAGTATGAAAGCAGCCTTGGGCTCCTTTCATACTGTCAGTCCGACAGTTCGACCAATTGGACCCTCCATTCACCTATAAGTAGTGGCAGACATAAACCGACTTGTGTCCTACCTCCAATTCGATCCGAAAAAAAAAAAAAAAAAAAAGAGTATAGCAAAGCAGACACGGACATGCCATCCACCCGCTCCGCTCATTGTGGCCCGTGACCGGTTACCAAAGTCGCCCTTGCATTTCAAAAGGTTGGGCACCCCTGCCCTAAAGGCACCCAGCTCCCACTTCCTGCTGGGGCTCCACAGCGCCAGAAGGAAGTTCACCTCTCATCCCTCCCTCCGTGCAGAAGATTGCCCGGCCAATCACAGCGCGCAGCACGCGCAGTGCGTGCCTGGCTGTGAAGCCACAGCTGGACACCCACTGTCAGAATGCCAGTCAGAAGTGTCCAGGATAAGCTGCGCATGCTCAGCGCCTTTTCGAATTGTTGGGTCCCTGTAGGAATATTAAGATACATGCATGTAGATCATAAACAATAAGAAAATAGATTTGTTTTTTTTGTTTGTTTGTTGCTGTTGTTGTTAGTTTGTCTTAACCACTTAAGCCCCGGACCTTTAGGCAGCTTAATGCCCAGGCCAGGTTTTGCGATTCGGCACTGCGTCGCTTTAACAGACAATTGCGCGGTCGTGTGACGTGGCTCCCAAACAAAATTGGCGGCATTTTTTCCCCACAAATAGAGCTTCTTTTGGTGGTATTTGATCACCTCTGCGGTTTTTATTTTTTGCGCTATAAACAAAAATAGAGCGACAATTTTGAAAAAAATTCAATATTTTTTACTTTTTGCTATAATAAATATCCCCCAAAAACATATATACAATTTTTTTTTTTTCCTCAGTTTAGGCCGATACGTATTCTTCTACCTATTTTTGGTAAAAAAAAATCGCAATAGGCGTTTATCGATTGGTTTGCGCAAAATTTATAGCGTTTACAAAATAGGGAATAGTTTTATTGCATTTTTATAAATTTTTTTTTTTTTACTACTAATGGCGGCGATCAGCGATTTTTTTCGTGACTGCCACATTATGGCGGACACATCGGACAATTTTGACACATTTTTGGGACCATTGTCATTTTCACAGCAAAAAATGCATTTAAATTGCATTGTTTATTGTGAAAATGACAGTTGCAGTTTGGGAGTTAACCACAGGGGGCGCTGTAGGAGTTAGTGTTCACTTAGTGTGTGTTTACAACTGTAGGGGGGTGTGGCTGTAGGACTGACGTCATCGATCGAGTCTCCCTATAAAAGGGATCACTCGATCGATGCAGCCGCCACAGTGAAGCACGGGGAAGCCGTGTTTACATACGGCTCTCCCCGTGCTTCAGCTCCGGGGAGCGATCGCGACGGAGCGGCTATAAACGAATAGCCGCGCCGTCATCCCGTATCGCTCCCCGCGGGAATCCGACCGCCGCATGTAGCGGGGGGGGTCCCGATCGGACCCCCCACCCACTAGAAGGCAAGGACGTACATGTACGCCCATTTGCCTGTACGTGCCATTCTGTGGACGTATATGTACATGCGGGGGTCGGGAAGTGGTTAAAAGAACACTAAAGGCAAAAAAATTTTTTTTAAATAACAAACATGTTATACTTACCTCCACTGTGCAGCTCGTCTTGCACAGAGTGTCCCCTAACCCTGTCTTTTGGGGTCCCTCGGCGGCTGTCTTGGCTTTCCACCTTCATGCGAGCAAGCTCCTGTGTATGCAGCTTAAGACATGAGTGGTTGGAAGGTCGCTTCCTGAAGCACTGTCTTCAACAATCAAAAATCAGGATTCCCATTATATTCAATGATGCCCGTTTGCACCTGAGCATCATGTAACTTGAAACATGTCAGTCAAAAAGCTACAACAAAGTGAGCAAAGCCTAAGGCCCCATGTACACGGGACGCTGCTAAACTTACGTTCAGAGGCAGTTGGAAGCTTTTTTCTACTGCTCCTGAACTCACTGAATGTTATCCTATGTGACCATGTACAGAGTCTCGTTTATTGCCGTTTTTAGGCAGTTGCGTTTAACAGCGTTTCTTTGAAAGCAAAAAAATGGGTTCAGACGCATACGATTTCCAAGTTTCAGTCGCCAAATGCGGCTAAACGCTTTTTTAAACCGCTTCTAAACGCAAACGTGGCAAAACGCCGCTAAACGCGGCAAAACGGACGTTTTAAAGGTGGGTTACTATCTGTCAGGTTTAATCATTTAGAAGCAGTTGTAAAAACATCCCGTGTACACAGAGCCTTAAAACGCCCTAAAAAAATTTACAAGTGGTCAAAATTGCTTAAAAACCCGCACTTTCGAGTGTGAATTGGGGCCAATACAAATGATTGTTAAATATCACATACAATGGACTAAACTGCATGGTCAGACAGCTGCTAAGGAACTACACATCCTACCACACCCTGCCGAGCCAGCAGCTGGAATGGACAATCGTAGCATGCAAAAGCCACAGAGAAACATATGCTATGTACAAAAGCCTGCCTTAAAAAGACCCAAGCAAAGCACACGTTTGAGCTTTTGTTTGTCTAAACTGAATTAGAAAACTATACATAGAATCTTTTCGGCTGATATGGAAAACCTTTCCTTTTTTCTAGAGTCAAAAAATGATGGGCCTTAATTGTCAAGGTGCTGGAGCAGCCTTTTTTTATCAAAGTTTCTGAAATGAGAACTGTAATGCCTCGTACACACGATCGGATTTCCATTGGACAAAGCCGTGGAATTTTGTTCCGAAGGGCGTTGGCTGTGAACTTGTCTTCCATACAAACAGCAAAGAATTGTTGGCCAACAAACAGAAACTACGTGTTTTTTCATCTCTTTAGCGCCACCCTTTGGGCAACTTCTGCTAATGTTGTCTTGTGGTTAGCATTGCTTCTGAGCATGCGTGTTTGTATTTTTGTATATTTTTTTTCTTTACAACGGACTTCTGTACACACGATTGGATAATCCGACATCACACATTTGTTGCCAGAAAATACGATCGTGTGTACGGGCCTTAAGGCTGGCCGTACGTAGACAGTGCAAATTTCTTTCCTGCAACCATAGGTTGCAGGAAAAAAATGTGCACGATTCCCCCATCAACACAGTGCTGAGAAGGGAAACCTGCATGCCGAGATTCTCCCAGCGGAAGGAGGGGGGGGGGGTCGGGTGGCAGGGGAAACCGTCTCTGCCGGGAGAAGACAGCAATTATTGCTAGCAGCTATAGCAGCCAGTAGAAAAAAATCTTAAGTAAAATCCAGGTGGCTGGTTGTACCCAAGTTGATCGAACTATCAACTTAGTACATTCAGCCTGCCCATACATGGTCCCTGCTGAACCGGGCCAAGATTCGAACCGTCTATGTCCAGCCTTAGCAATAGCCTAGAGCACAGGTGTCAAACACAAGGCCTGCGGGCCAAATCCGGCCCTCTAGGCCATTTCATGTGGCCCTCGCACCTCTCCTACAGCTGCAGGAGAGCTCCAGCCTTCCTCTACCCCTATACCAGACCCTTACTTTCTGCTTTCAAGCAATGCATCCAGCTTCTTCCCAGCAGCAGCATAAGGTAAGGGGGG
Organism: Rana temporaria; assembly: GCF_905171775.1. Classification (NCBI taxonomy): domain Eukaryota; kingdom Metazoa; phylum Chordata; class Amphibia; order Anura; family Ranidae; genus Rana; species Rana temporaria. The sequence continues at coordinate 611,085,627 of NC_053489.1, forward strand.
TGCACTGTGATGTAAGAGAGAGTGGGGGACTCAACTTCTGATGGTGGGGTGGCTCTTGACATCTAATGAAAAGGGGAGGGGATGCGCTGGACATCTAATCTCACAATCACAACCGGCCCTTCTGAGGGCAATCATAATGCTGATGCGACCCACGATGAAATTAAGTTTGACACCCCTACACTAGAACAGCCTTTCTCAACCATGGTCCTATGGATCCCTAGGGTTCTTTCTGAGGTTCTCAGGGCTTCCTTGAGCAGTGAGCACTGGTGACTTGATCTACCGCCTACAACATGGGTGCTCATCCTGTGGCCCCCCAGCTGTTGTGGAACTACAATTTCCATCTGCCTCAGCCTTTGGGAGCCAAAGCTTGCAACTTGTAGTTCCGCAACAGCTGGAGGGCCACAGATTGAGCACCCATGGCCTACACTGACCAACAATGCAAGGAAGAAATTCTGCACTGAACACTAATCCTAGGGAACACCAACATTTTTACTGTCTGCATTTTCTTTACTGTTAGGGCCCTTTCACACGGAGCGGATCAGTAATGATCCGCTCCGTGTGTCCGCAAAGCTCAGCGGGGATCCTCCGTAAAATCCCCGCTGAGCTGGCAGCTGACAGGGCGGTCCCCGCACACTGTGCAGGGACCGCCCTGTGTTTCCTCCACTCTCCCCTATGGGGGATCGGACGAACACGGACCGTATGTCCGTGTTCATCCGATCCGATCCGGCAGACGGAAGAAAAATAGGATTTCTTCCGTCTGCAAATGCGGATCTTTGCGGAGGCGGACAAATTACGGGTGTCAGCGGATGTTCATCCGCTGACACCCGTAATCACATAGGGACCCATGTATGTCCCGTTTTCATCCGCAAACGGACGGATGAAAATGCGTACGTGTGAAAGGGCCCTTACTATTCATTTACAGTATTTTCAAGTTTAGATTACCACTAAAAAAATGTATGATACTGAGCAGAAGGATGTAAAAAAATCATCAGCCCAGGGTGTCAAAAATACCAGGATTGCTATATTATTATTTTTCTTATATATAAAACGTTATACAAAGTGATCATGCTAAGATACAGTCATATCATTTTTTTTAGAGTGGGATCCCTGATGGGGAAACCTTTCGGGTTTCACTAACGTTAACCAATGGAAACCAAATTAGAGAATAAAATAAAAAAATTATTATGCAATTGCAAGGAGAGCAAATGCAATACAGTAAACATGTTTGCATTGAATAGCTATGACCACTTCTACAGTTAAATGGGGATGACTAACTGGTCAGACCATAGAATGTCTTAGGATCAGCATCTGTTTTAGTCCTCTGAGACCTGGAAAAAAAATTAAGGGCACCTCCGGAGAAAAAAGGTCAATAAAGGCTGTCCTATAGCAACCGATTTTGCTTTTCATTCCCCAGTTGTCACTTTCCAGTGCAGGTATGGATGTCATTCATCACTACAGGCCAATACAGAAATTTTCCATGACCATCATTGTGTTCCATTGTAAAACAGACAGCCAAGCAAGACAAAACAATGGATACCGGCAGGAAACGGATAGTAGGCTGGCCCTGAAATGTTACACCTAACTTGATTTGAAAATATTTTTACATTATCGCTATATTCTACAAATCAGACGTCAGTATTTCCAAACATCACAACGTAAACTGTCATAATAAAGAAATAAACACACTGCATAGATTGTGTCTTTCCAGTGGGCCTTGCTATACAGGAGCCCCATCCTTGCTGCAGCACTCCCATAGAATTAGAAGATATTAGATATGACATTGCAAATAATAAAGGAATGTCTGTCTGGACATGTTCTGCCCCCAAGCTACTTCATAGCAGCTGTGCCTTTAATAAATATTTGATTGCTGACCCCCCATCACTGTCACTTAGCTGAAGCTCAGCCTCACAATCCATTACTGACAATTCTAATATGCAGATTGTAGAACACAACATGCATTGCATTATGCTGTGCATTAGTAAAAACAAAGGCCAGTGT